>NC_141104.1:18507300-18511340 GCF_041138505.1 Cibotium barometz
AAGCCCTAGAAGATAATGGGCGTATATACAATGCACGGGGAAAAAACCTCCTAGTGAGGGAAAAAGTGCCCCGGCGGTCCTAAGTGTGTTCACACACATCACTACTATAATATGGTAACAAATCCCCCCTGGACTGATGCGGTGAACAAGAGCTAGCACTCATGTATAGGGAAGTGTCTAGCTATGTGGACGAATCCACAAAAGGGAGTAAGCCCAAAGCTTTGCGAAAAGCTTCGAACTTCTCACGAGGCAGAGCCTTTGTGAAAAGGTCTGCAAGGTTATCCTGTGTTGGCACATAAGCCAAACTGATCTCTCCTGCAGAGAGTCTCTCCCTGACATAATGGTAGTGCACCTCAATGTGCTTCGTACGAGCATGGAACACTGGGTTCCGCGCAACTGCCAATGCGCTCTGACTGTCAGTGAAGATGGTGGTGGCAGATGGCTGCCCAACACCCAAATCAGCCATAAGGCGTCTGAGCCACACACACTCAACCGTAGCTGTGAAAGCTGCCCTGTACTCAGCTTCACAACTAGAAGTGGCCACAGTAGGCTGCTTCTTGCTCAACCATGATATGCATGAGCTTCCAAGCATGAAGCAAAAACCACTCGTGGACACGCGTGTGTCATAACAACCAGCCCAGTCAGAATCTGAAAAAGCATGTAAATCTGGCGGCAATGATCCCCCCTTGGGATAAAACAACCCAAGATGCCGAGTACCACTCAAATAGCGAAAGATACGCTTCACTGCCTGCCAATGCTTAATGCCTGGGCTATGCATAAATCTGCTCACCTGTGAGACTGCAAACTGAATGTCTGGCCTCGTAATGCATACATAAATGAGGCAACCAACAGCTGTCTGATAGAGTGTGACATTAAAGTTATCTCCAGCATCATGAAGACTCAACTTCAAACCTGTCTCCATTGGAGTAGCAGTAGGCTTGCAGTCTTCAAGGCCAAATCTCCGCAACAATGTTTCAATATACTTTGTCTGACACAAAGCAATACCTCCATCACACTGCTTAAATTGTATCCCCAAATAATGATGCAAATGCCCCAAATCTGACATCTCAAAAGAGGCATTCAAATCAGCCTTAAAATCAGCAATATGACTCTCATTTGGTCCTGTGAGCAGCATGTCATCGACATAGAGAGCAATGATTAGATGTACACCATCCACACGTTTAACATACAAAGTGCTTTCTGTTGGACTATTCTGAAACCCATGTGCAGTCAAATATGCATGTATTTTTTCATACCAAGCTCGTGGAGCTTGCTTTAAACCATATAAAGCCTTTTTTAACCTGCACACTTTGTTTTCCTGCCCTCTTTGAACAAAACCACGAGGCTGCGATACATACACCTCCTCATGCAAATCTCCATTTAAGAACGCAGTCTTTATGTCCAGCTGATGTACATTCCAACCATTATGAGCTGCTAATGCACAGATGCTACGAACAGTGGTCATACGACATGTGGGAGCAAAAGTCTCATCAAAATCAATGCCCTTCTCTTGAGCATAACCTTTTGCAACAAGCCTAGCCTTATGGCGATCCACTGTGCCATCAGGCTTACGCTTCAATTTGTATACCCACTTAGTGCCAATGGCCTTCTTGCCAGGGGGCAAGTCACATAAAGACCATGTACCATTCTTCATAATAGCATCGTATTCTGCTTGCATAGCAGCCATCCAATTTTCTGAACTTTGTGCCTCATCAAATGAAACAGGCTCACTTTCATCGCACATACTAGAAACAGCCAATGCATAACAATCTGACGCATAAGAGGCACCATGAGAGCCAGAACGAGTGCGACTAGACAAAGGGGCATCCAACTTGCTGTCACGCAAAGTCTGCACCAGCCATCTAGGCATATTCCTAGAGCCCTCAATCTCTTGTCTCTCATCCTCAAGTGCATCATGCACATCTGCATCAGATATAGGCTGATCTGTGCCATCATTTAAAACCTGCATAGGCTGAAAAACTGCCTCATGAGGTATTGCACTTGACTGTGCACCACTGAAAAGAGGCAACAATGTATCATAGACATCACGTGAGCTGATATCTGTCTCCTTAGTACATGAAACCAAGGGCTGAACTGCATCTTCCACAAATACAACATCACGGCTAACCAAAATGCGCTTTGTCTGTGGATGATACAAACGATAGCCTTTGCTCTCAGCACTATATCCAACAAAAATACATTTGACAGCTTTGTCATCCAATTTTCTGCGATGTTGCACAGGCACTAATGCATATGCCAGGCAACCAAAAACACGTAAATGGCCAACAGATGGCTTGCGGCTATGCCAAGCCTCATATGGAGTGACAACCTGTAATGCTTTGGTGGGACACCTGTTTAGTACATAAGTGGCACACATGACAGCCTCAAGCCAAAAACCATGTGGTAGACTTTGACTCTTAACCATACATCTTGCCATTTCCATGAGAGACCTGTTTTTCTCTCAGCCACACCATTTTGCTGTGGTGTATACGGCACTGTACATTGGTGTTTTATCCCACGCTCAGCCAGAAATGCATTAAATTCTGAAGACATATACTCCCCCCCTCGATCTGAACGGAGGGTGCTCATCTTACTTTCTGACACATTTTCAGCCATAACCAAAAACTGTTTGAAGCACAAAAACACTTCGGACTTTGCCTTCAAAGGATATACCCATGCATGCCTGGTAAAATCATCAATGAAAGTCACGAAGTAAAGGTAGTTTCCAAATGATGGAGTTTGCATGGGACCACAAACATCACTGTGAACAAGCTGCAATCTGCGTTCAGCTCTCACTGATCCATCTTTGGGAAAGGAAGCACGCTGCATTTTACCCAATATGCAGCCCTCACAAACATGCTTGACAGGTGCCTCAAGCTTAGGCAAAGAAGACACCATTTCAGATTTCTGCAGGCGCAGCAAACTTGCAAAATTCAGATGACCAAAACGTGCATGCCACAGTTTTGCATCTGAAATAGCCTGCGTATCCATAATAGCACATGCTGAATCCTCTACACATTTGCCATCCATATTGAGCTTATACAGCCCTCGACATAGTGAACCAGATGCTACAATGATGTCACCACAAGAGAGATCATGAACAGTACATCTGTCATCCACAAATTTTACAACCAAACCTGTTTTGGCAAATGCGGAGACTGACAGCAGATTCTTTTTGATCCCTGGCACATACAATGCATCAAAAAGTGTAAAGGTGTTGCCATTTGCAACATTCAGCACAATCTGTCCAACTCCTTCAACGGGATAAGAGGAGTTATTGGCACAAGTGACAGTATTCCCTGTGGGAGCAGACTCAAGGAAAGTGAATAAACTGCGCTGCGAGGTGATATGCTTAGTGGCACCACTGTCAAAGTACCATACATCTGAATCTACTGCAGACATACATGTGTCATGCAAAGATGGGTCATAACTGCACTGCGCATTGAATGCCCATTCTGTATCTAGCACAACATTAGCAGATTCATTGTTAGAAGAAGAGGCATCTGCAAACAGCCATACCAGCCTCTTTCTTCTTAGCCTCTTTCGCAGCCAGCTTAGGACACGCTTTGATGACATGATCATTTCTCTTACAGTACTTGCAAAATGTCTTCTGTTTGTCACCCTTCTTCTCATCTTTGTCTTCCTTCTTTGGTTGCGCAGCATTTGCAGATTTCTGCTTACTAGAAGAAAAGCCAGCTTTACCTTTCCCGCTTCTCTGACTAGCAACGAAAGCTTGATCTGCGACACGCATAATATTCCTGTTTTGCCTTGACTGGTCTTCTTGCAGCAAAACAGAAACTAGCTCCTCAAATGATAAGGCATTGGGATTGCCTTTCATCATCAAGCGAAGAGTGGAAGCAAAACCCTGATAAGAATCTGGTAGACCATTCAAAACAGTCTGCACAAGTGAACTGTCTGACAGGATTTCATCTGCAGAAATGAGCTGCTCTTTGAAATCCTTGATCTTTGTCAAAAAGCTATCCATAGAATCACCTTCGTTCATATGCTCACTCTCCAACTGTTTCGAGATAAGCAACACG
>NC_141104.1:18511540-18579040 GCF_041138505.1 Cibotium barometz
CCCGGGAGGAGGAAGCCTGCTCTGATACCAATTGTTGGAATTAGGGTTGCAGGAATGCACACACAACTTCAAGAAGATGAGGAAGCTTGAGCACAACACAGTAGTGTATTATGAGTGCCAAAAATGAAAGATAACAAGCCTAGAAGATAATGGGCGTATATACAATGCACGGGGGAAAAACCTCCTAGTGAGGAAAAGTGCCCCGGCGGTCCTAAGTGTGTTCACACACATCACTACTATAATATGGTAACATCTCTCTCTCTCTCTCTCTCTCTCTCTCTCTCTCTCTCTCTCTCTCTCTCTCTCTCTCCCTCTCTCTCTCTCTCTCTCTCTCTCTCTCTCTCACACACACACACACACACCCAGCCACCCAATCAATACTACACAGAAACCAGACGGAGCAGGGGACTCAGCAAAACTCGGGCTTACCTCAAACGCCTATAGAACTCGGGGGAGCTCGGTGAAACCTCGTCGCAATCGGAGGAGATGAAGCGGCAGGTGCCGGTGATGCTGCCCGGGAGGAGGAAGCCTGCTCTGATATCAATTGTTGGAATTAGGGTTGCAGGAATGCACACACAACTTCAAGAAGATGAGGAAGCTTGAGCACAACACAGTAGTGTATTATGAGTGCCAAAAATGAAAGATAACAAGCCCTAGAAGATAATGGGCGTATATACAATGCACGGGGGAAAAAACCTCCTAGTGAGGAAAAAGTGCCCCGGCGGTCCTAAGTGTGTTCACACACATCACTACTATAATATGGTAACATCTCTCTCTCTCTCTCTCTCTCTCTCTCTCTCTCTCTCTCTCTCTCTCTCTCTCTCTCTCTCTCACACACACACACACCCAGCCACCCAATCAATTACTACACAGAACCAGACGGAGCAGGGGACTCAGCAAAACTCGGGCTTACTCAAACGCCTATAGAACTCGGGGGAGCAGACGAAATACGAGAGGTCACTTGAGAAGAAAACCATAGAAATCTCTCTCTCTCTCTCTCTCTCTCTCTCTCTCTCTCTCTCTCTCTCTCTCTCTTCTCTCTCTCTCTCTCTCTCTCTCTCGTGCTTCTATAAAATCATGCATGTTCTCACTTTTTAGCACTGTGTTAAAGATTAAATAGATAATGCATGCTTTTTTTTTTTGCAGGTTGTTTGAACAGAGAGCCCCGGACTTAACCTCAAAGAGCGATAGAGGCAAACAACCAAGAAGACTGAGGAGAAGACACGAGGGCCAAACCGAACGCAACCAAAGGCGAGGCAAACAACCGATCAAGGAGAGGGCAACCAAAGGTGAGGCAAACAACCTGGGACCGAGGAGGGGAGGCTGTAAAAGAAGACGTCTCTACCCGAATTGAAGGAGGCGGCCTCTGCATGGAGGCGGTGGCGGACCTGCAACCTGCACGACAGATATTGCATGGAGTGAAGGAGGCGGTGCACCCTCAAAAACTTTCAACACGTGGCGGGGGCTTTTTAGCCGTGTTAAAGATTAAATAGATTCTCTGTATGCTTCTCTCTCTCTCTCTCTCTCTCTCTCTCTCTCTCTCTCACACACACACACACACACACACACACACAAGTCCTCTCTCACACAAGTCTACACAAAAAATAAAACGTGAAATTTGAGATCTACAACAAAAAGGAAAAAAAAGGAGACACAAAGCCTTGCCATCATTGAGCCTCCAGAAACTCTAGCTTCATATTCTCTGTATGCTTCTCTCTCTCTCTCTCTCTCTCTCTCTCTCTCTCTCTCTTCTCTCTCTCTCTCTCTCTCTCTCTCTCTCTCTCTCTCTCTCTCTCTCTCTCTCACACACACACACACACACACACACACACAACAAGTCTACAAAAAAAAACCACATGAACTTGAGATCTACGATAAAAGGGGGGAAAAAAGGAGACACAAAAGGCCTTGCCATCATTGAGCTTGAATCTCTAGGACTTGTTAATTATAGGATGTTTTGCCAACATGAAAAATAAGAAGCAAGAACTTGGTCGCCATTGCTTAGCATGCGGTGAAAGATGAAGGAGATAATGTGTTCTTTTAACTTTAACCTTAGGGTTTTAGATCTTTTCACACCATTCCTTTTCATACCTCTCGTCTATTTCCTTTCCATATCTCTTGTCCTCACCCCTTGCTCTTTGACCTTTAGCTAGATTTTTGGGCCATTTTCCTTCCACATCTAGAGTACACTCAATCAACCGCTTTACACTCTTTGTCCATCCATTAGCCATCATCCTAAGTTTCCTCATAAACATAGTTCACATGCACCAAGCCAACATTTCCAAATTGGGTTATGGCTTGTTTTAAGGGTTCTTTTGAAAGATGCAGTTTCATTAAGAAATTAGTATTGCAACTAACCACATTATCTACCATATTTTTTTTAAATCACATTAGCTACCACATTTTTTTAAAAACATCATATTTTAACCCCACGTAATGTTGGCATCCACATTTAAATGAATTGTGAATATGATCAAGAAAGAAAAAGTAATAATATAGAAAAGATCTTAACATGTTAACATTGCTTTAGTGCTTTGTTTTTCCACATGTAACATAAGGTATTATTTAATTTTTATTGACAATATGTCAAATCACACTACCAACCTCCTTTATGAAGAAAACACGATTCTGACTTAATACAACCTCCTTGTTGATGTAGGATGTTGACATTCTTTGACACACACAAGTCTACATTCTTTGACACACACAAGTCTACACCAAAAAAAAAAGGGAAAAAAGGAGATGCAAAGCCTTGCCATCATTGAGTTTGAAACTCTAGCTTCATATTGTGTGTATGCTTCTCTCTCTCTCTCTCTCTCTCTCTCTCTCTCTCTCTCTCTCTCTCTCTCTCACACACACACACACACACACACACACACACACACCCACACACACCCCCCCACACGCATACACGCATGCACATACACTCATATGTCTACACAGAAAGAAAAACCTGAACTTTGAGATCTACAACAAAAGGGAAAAACAAGGAGACACAAAGCCTTGCCATCATTGAGCTTGAATAACTAGCTTCATATTCTCTGTATGCTTCTCTCTCTCTCTCTCTCTCTCTCTCTCTCTCTCTCTCTCTCTCTTAGCATGTTCACATTTGGACCACATGTACATAGTACTTTAGTACTTATGTTGTATTTCTCTTATCTTTCTTATAGAACCTTTTATGGAGAAGAAGACGAACAATAATTTTTCAGCCTCTCATCTTTGTGTGTAATCTTCTAGGGTTTGTGTGAGTGTGTGTGTGCTTGCAAGAGCTCAAGCTCTTCTCCTCTTACATCTTTTCAAGATGAAGAGTTAACTGAGATGGTTTATAGCCAAGAGCGAGGACCTCTGGAAAAACAAATACATTTAGCCAAGAGCGAGGACCTCTGGAAAAACAAATACATTTAACTTTGAAAAACAAATACATTTAACAAATACATTTAACTTTGAAAATAAATACCTTTAAACCTATAAATACTTCCCACTTCCTCTAGTTAGAGAGGTGTGGGTGAACAAGCCCCGCACTTTAAATTGTGGAGAATGAAATAAAGCTATGACGAGATGAGTTAGCAATAAGAACAAGAAGATATTCTATTGACACTAGAAGGTTTCACTAAAAAAGAGCTTCTAGAATACCAATAGTTAATGATGTATATACACCAAAAGCAGTTGGAAAAAAGGCAAGATAGCGTCTTTGTTAATTACAACTTCTTCGCTATGCTAAGAAGTGCATTAGAAGTGCCCTAGTTTAGAGAAAATGACTAGAGACAAAGTCATTGAACTCCCTTTGGAGGAACCATTGGCTCTTTTAGAT
Source organism: Cibotium barometz (assembly GCF_041138505.1). Taxonomy (NCBI): domain Eukaryota; kingdom Viridiplantae; phylum Streptophyta; class Polypodiopsida; order Cyatheales; family Cibotiaceae; genus Cibotium; species Cibotium barometz. The sequence continues at coordinate 18,515,352 of NC_141104.1, forward strand.
AGTCTTTAGTTGTAGGAACTTTAACAAAGATTCCTAAACAAGGTACTGAGACACAAGATAAGGAAAAGAGAGTGGGAAACCCAATTCAACAAAAAAGTTTAGCTACACCAAATTTGGATGCAAGAAATGGGTGAAACATCAACTCAACCACTTTTTGAATCTTTGAAACCCATTGTGGAAGAGTTGAAAATCTGAACCTAAGATGAATGGTCATAACAAGAGTAAGAGTGATTTTAAGAGTGACAAAACTAGAATATAATGAGTGCATACTTTGTTATTATTTCCCCATGTTTTAGTAAATACACAATAAGGTTTAGACTACTAATAATAATGTCAGAGTGAGCTCTATGAAGGTGTTTATAATAGGACTAAGCCCAATCTTTGGAACCCCAAGAGCTGGAGTTTCTACTAAAGCACCATTTTATGGACTTTCTAGACTCTTGTAGAAGCTACAACCCCTAGTTGTAGCAAATATGTTAAGACTGGCTGAAGAAATACGATGAGGGTTGACAAAGAGAAGTTAGAAGAGGAACTTAGTGGCTAAATACAAGCCAAGGTACAAAGGGGTTGATCCCATCTACATGCCAATAAAAAGGAGATAGAATGCCATGATTTTCATGCCTTAAATAAGCAAGATGACCATGTGTTCTACAACTTTCCATTCTTCGAGCCATCAAAGTTTAAAGATAATGCAACTCAAGGAGTAGTACATGTGCGAGTAGTGGAAATTAATTATAGATGGGATTGCCACATGGATTTTTTCAATCTCATACCACTACTCACATCGATCAACCAAGGGAGTATTACATAGAGATGACCTTCCTAATCTTAACTTCCACCTCAACATGGGCCTAGGGGAACCTGGAATACTATGTTATTTCTAGCGAATCAAATACATGTCAGCTCACTATGTGGTCTCATTGAAGACATGTTTGATACACATTTTTGGACTCCACACTACTACTTTCACCATTACACAAGGAATATCCAAAAGAGGAAGGATACATGTATGCAAATGATTGTGGGAAGAAAACAAGTTGAAGCCTACTATCTAGCTTTCGAGGATGGAATCTATGGCAAGAAGGGGGCATGAAGGAGCACCCACATTTTGTAATTCCCTTTATAAGTAATTTATAATGTCTTGATTCATTCCAAGACATATGACAAGAGTATGTTTTGTCAATTTATGGAATCCATGTAAAGGCTAATTGTCACGTAGGCTGTAATGCCTGTGACCGACGGCAGACCGGATGGCCATGTCCGGGGTTCCAGTGGGAGAGGACGCCCATGCGGAGTCATGGGCGGCCAGGCTAGTGTGGACGGCAGGCCACACTATATAGCCTGGGGATGAGGGGCAATCCTCATTCTTCCCTCTATGGCTGGGTGGTGAGCCAGAGGCCGTCCCCTCTTGTGGTAATGCCCGTAGCGGCGTTACGAGAAATGTAACACTGGTATCAGAGCATAAGTGTGCGATTGTGAGCACTTTTAGTTGCTACCATATGAATTTGGAAAATATATTACTTTCCTACATAAGCAATTGTAATAATTGCATGACAGGCTATTTTGCTTACGAAGTTCATGTGCGTGTAAACCCTATAAGTCGTAAGACCCCTTGGGAATGAGTGGAGCATTCCATGGATTTAATAAGGTTTTACATGGCAATAGTGAGTAGTATCTCACTCCAGATGAGCCTGATTGTTGTTAGTATCGGATCCGACATATGTAGTGTACATAAACTCGGGCTGAGTTAGGATTAGAAGGCTAAGCCGGACAGCTTAGTGGTAAATCCTACTGTATCTGGTGAGTTTTGACTTAACCGGAGTGTTAAGAAGTAAACTCAAAGTCTGGGGCTGAACCGGAGTGTTCGGAGGCAAACATATCTTTTGTTAAATCGGAGAATTTAGCAAAAGATGAGCTTGGGGTAAACCATGGTACCCAGGAAAAAAGCTCTTCACACTAAAATAGTGCACAATAATTTTAGGGTGATAAAATCCATCTCGCGGGAATGTTTTACAACTTTCCCTAGATGATAGATGAGACCATGTACTTTACGGAGTTAAAGTACATAGGTGGTGACTTCGGCGCCACATTTTTTGTAGAAAGTCACCAGTGCTGTGTTTAGGTCAGCCGAGACTCCACAAGACCTATACACTAGTTATTAAGTTGACCTCTAATAAGGACGTCCAAAATTCGTGTTGTAATACCAGAAATTGTACTGCAATGTGCAATGGAGGGGTCAATTTGTGTAGTCACTTCTTAGCAGCAAGTGACTTCAACATCTTGTTATAGATGGTTGTATATGGTACTCCCACTCGGGGGAGGTACGACATTGGGTACGGAGTACTCACAAACTAGTATGGAGCTACTAGTGTGATGATAGTGGGTACGTAGTTACTCACTACTAATACATAGCTGCTAATAAAATTAAGATCCTCGAGTGAAAAATACTCTAAATCAACATTTTAAATTTACCGAACCACAATCCATGAGTATCGAGGTACTCATAAATATGTTGACGTTGCTCAAATCGAGGGACCGATTTGTTCGATGGTATGGAATAAGCAAGGGAGGAGTAACTTAAAAGTTACATATCACTAGTCCTAGTGAGTTGTCAAGGTCATCCGTAGTTTGATGATCCCCTCTACCTATCAGACAACATTCAAATTTGCAAGCCCTGGCATTTAATCCGTAGTGATTATGAGTTTGGTGTGAGATATGGTTATGAAGTTCTTACAAGAGTACTTGTTTATTTGCTTGTCATTGGTTATAGCTTGGTAGAGATTGCCACCTGTAATGGGTAGGTAGCTTTGCCGCTATAATGAGGAGGCAGCAATAATGTTCTCATAGTTATACTTCATACCAACACCAAACAGGGATAGGATGAAATTCCTAAGTTCATCATCACGAAGTACTGTGATGTTTGCATTTATATTGAATGTATGATGTAATGAGACATTGGGCTTGTGTAATTACCATCATTTATCTAGCAACCTATGGCTTCGCAGCAAGCTCAGTCATTATCTGAGGATTGATAATGTGGTTATTGTAGTTTGGAATTTTTCTTGATAGATGGTACAACCCACCCAAATAATTCATGTGTGTAACCACTTATGAAGGGTAATAATATGCAACAATGAAGCACTTTGTTACAAGTGTGAAACCACTGATCTGTTGCAATACAGTTTATCAATAGTACCACCATATGTGCGTAGACACTATACCACATCTTCGTTGCAAGATGTTTAAAAGTTTCTTGGAAGGACTTAAGAATATAACATATGATATTAAACACGGTCTAGATTTGTTCTTGGACCTATGACACTAGCGCGTAGTCCGCTTGAGAGTAGATTTTTTGAGGACAAAAAACTTTCTTGAGGGAAAGGAGGGATATCCTCAAATATCACATAAACTCGAATAGTTGTGTGAGTCCAGACAATACTTGAAGTATGTGTCTGGTAATAGCAACAAAGAATTGTAAGTGATTGGATGTAACTCCAGACACCCGTAGTGGTGCAAGAATCTTTATCAAACATCTCCACATACTATATGATCTGCCTCCGCAGATATAGTATGGCATAAGAGATAGGAAGTTTGATTGTTATATTTGAAAAGAAATTTTCAAAAGTTACATTTACTCTGAGTTAGAGTGGAGTTTAACCATCCGTAGATTGATGGTAGTTAGAAACTCAACAAGATTCTAGAGCATATGCTTGTGCAAAGATGTTACTCTAAGAGAGAAAGTATCTCTCAGCTTTGGAACTAATCCTTGTGATGCATGATTAGATTGACTCTAGTTTATTTCTCCTATGGGCCGTAGAGCTTTCCAAGGAGAAGTTTTAACAAGTTGGTGAAGCAACATGGTAGCATAGTCTACAAATATCTAGTAGCATAGTCTAAGAACTTGCGCTACTAGAGTGCTCTCCAGTACATTAGCTTCTGTGCTAATGACGATGCAAAATCAAGGCATGAAATTTGCCTTAAGGTTTTGGTTGAAATACCAAATCATGGCTTGTGTGAGCATGATCCTGTCTTTACAGAGGTCTAGCGTGCTGTACGCGTACGCACTTTGTCACAGCCGCGCCCACCTTTCTCGCCGGCACGTAATGAAGGTCGGGAGAGACTGGCCGTAGGTGCGGCGGGTAGCGAGGCGAGAGTTAGTCCGGAGAGGCTAGCCGAGCCTTCGGGGTATACTTTTGATAGTCCAAGAAGTGTGGGTCATCCTGGGATTCAGAAGACCTATGCACTAGTAAAAAGACAGTTTTATTGGCCTAGTTTGTTTAAGAACATCCAGACTTATGTGCTGAAATGCAGTAAGTGCCAAGTCAATAAACAGAACGTCTTAAACTTGGAGGACTACTCCATCCGCTGGAGATTCCTCAAGGGAAATGGGAAAGCATTTCCATGGATTTCATTACCGGTTTACCCAAGACGAGTCGAGGGAATGACTCGGTGTGGGTGGTAGTGGACAGGTTAACTAAACTGGCAAAGTTTAGTACCACGAGAAAACTGTAAAAATGCCAGAGTTGGCAAAACTCTTTATTGAACATCTCTACAAGCTATATGGCCTGCCCGCAGATATAGTGTCGGATAGAGAGAAAGTTCAACAGTCATTTTTGGAGGGAAGTCTTCAAAAAGTTGGATACTACTCTGAGTATGAGTATGGTAGATCATCCGGAGTCTGATGGTCACACTGAAAGAGTTAACCAAATTCTAGAGGATATATTGCGTTCTTATGTTGATAAGAAGCAATCAAATTGGGAAGAATATTTGCCCATATTGGAGTTTGCTTATAACAGCTCCAAGCTTTCAGCGACGACTGGATTTACACCATTCATGTTAATGTATAGATTCCAGCCGAGATCTCCGATGGCTGTAGGCCTGGAAAAGGAGAAGATTCAATCTGTCAAGGAGTTCCTTGATAAATGAATGATATGCTCAAAGCTGCACGCGAGAGCATCCGTAGCGCACAGGATCGCGCTAATACATTTGCCGATAAAGGACGCAGACAAGTGACCTTTGCAGAAGGTGACTTTGTATTTTTAAAGGTTCCTGCGCAGTCAGCAACCATGTAAACGGGAAAGTGTGATAAACTTTCTCCTAGATATTGCGGTCCTTTCAAGGTCCTTAAGAAGATTGGGGACGTAGCATATAAACTTGGGTTACCGGAGAGTTCTCAAGTTCATCCTGTCTTCCATGTCAGTAAACTGAAGAAATCAGTTCACGGGTTAGAGAACGCAGTTTCTCCAGAGATTTTGGTGGACTTGATATAGCCACCAAAGATACCACATGAATATGAAAAGATTCTATAGTATCGTGACAGACAAACCCGACATAAAGTGTACTAGGAGGTACTTGTTAAATGGACAGATAGGGATGAGGAGGTAGCTACCTGGGAATGCCGTAGTGCAATTTCCAAAAGGTTTCCCCAGTTTGTTTTCGAGGACGAAAACTCTTCTTAAGGGGGGGGTAATGTCACGTAGGCTGTAATGCCTGTGACCGACGGCAGACCGGATGGCTATGTCCGGGGTTCAGTGGGAGAGAACGCCCATGCGGAGTCATGGGCGGCCAGGCTAGTGTGGATGGCAGGCCACACACTATATAGCCTGGGGGATGAGGGGCAATCCTCATTCTTCCTCTATGGCTGAGCCAGAGGCCGTCCCCTCTTGTGGTAATGCCCGTAGCGGCGTTACGGGAATGTAACACTAATGTTATAAAGGCTCAATCTTTTCAAGTCTTTTTTATGGATTTCTGGCCAAGTGTGAAAATATGGGTAGAGTATTTGAGTGACTTTTCATTGATATTTGCATATAAGTAAAGAAGCCTTTGGCAAACTCATAAGAGAGAGAGAGAGAGAGAGAGAGAGAGAGAGAGAGAGAGAGAGAGAGATCTCACACTCATTGATGGATGGGCCCGAAAAAAGAGCATAGATGTCACTTGAGGCTGATGTTCTTAAGCAAGATCTTTGGAAATGGCTTAATTCTGATGATGGGGATACACATTTCATTCCCCTTAGCATACAAACACTTGGAGCAGGCTTGATAGACTATACATTATGCATTATGATGACTTCCTGCCAGAAGTTTTATAAATGGCGGTTCAAAGGCAGCATGTACTCTCGGATCACTTCCTAGTGGTTTTAGAGATGTCTCATCAACCAGTGCATGTACTCTCGGATCACTTCCTAGTGGTTTTAGAGATGTCTCATCAACCAGTGCATGTACTCTCGGATCACTTCCTAGTGGTTTTAGAGATGTCTCATCAACCAGTGCATGTATATAAGCAACTGCTAATTAAGATCCCACCTGAGATTGGACAACTCCTTCTTGGATCATTTGTTATTTGATGGTTATGTACAACAGCTTATCAATCATTTTATGGGCAAGTTTAACCAATTTGGCTTGCTGGCTTGGGATGGTTTTCTTAACCAATCTGGCTTACTAGCTTCGGATGGTTTTCTTAACAACATACAAAGGGTCACTGGCCAATATGGTATTCATCATGCATTTAAAAAGAGGGAGGAGTTATTTTGGATGCAAGAGTTGCTTGCTCTTTGCCACTCTTTGTGGACAGATAACCCGAGCAATGACTGTATACTCTCTTTGGCAACATTCCTGGCTCCAACAATGGCTGATTTGCAGTTGATAGCCTATTAGAAGATGAAATTGAGAGCTATAAATGAGAGTTTTCATGACCACAATTGCCAGACACATAAATTTTCTCATTGCTTACATGATTCATATGCTTGGGAAAATGTGGTGAGACTTCAAACTTCAAAAGGTAACATTGTAACTGAACCTCAGAGCATCATTGCTATGTGCTGGCAATGCTATGTTGAACTTTTGAGTCCACATGAGTTGCTTGACTATCATGTCAAAGGCGCTCGTGCCATTTTCTATTAGACAATAAGTTCCACATGCATTGGTTTCTGAGCTGGAAGCATATATATTAAAAGAAGAGGTGGGTGCTGTCTTAACGCATTTGCCAAGATTTAACCATGAGCTTTATAGCATAAGCCTATGCTCATGCTTCATGCTTATGTATAATCTTAAGCATATGCTTATGCTTCAAGTGTTAAGAAACCCTAGGCATCATGTCTGTGTGAAGCTTAAGGTGGATTAAACAAGAGTGAGTTCATGATTAGTAAAAGTGATTGCGATAGTAATGATTAGGTGATTAAGAAGATGATAACAAGGAAGTACTAGGCGAGTGTATTCATCAGCAAGTGTCTTCTTCATTATTGTCATGCTAATAATATAGGCCTTGGGTTACATTGTGAGTGACTCATCCATGTGCCACATCATCATCCTCATCTTCCCCCACATAACCATTATCCTTATCTCCTCCATCATAGCACCCATTCACACATTAGGAAAATTTTGGACATCGTTTGGGCCCTTTGCTAATGATGTTCATTAGCAAGGGACCAATAGGAAGAGAGGAGTGTGCACATTTGGTCTCCTCCAAAAGTAGGGGGCAACTAGGCTTGTCTCCCTCATTACTACATTTGTGGGGTTCAAAAAGTAGGGAGTGACCTTCATAAATTAGAGAGGTGGAGTGCAAAAAGTAGGAGGGTGCCATAAAGCAAGTGGGTAGCTTCTCAAAAGTAGAGGGCTCCACCAATTTCAGCCCCATCATTCTCGTGGGTCAAAAAACCCTAAAAAATTCAAAAGTGCATTTTCCCTCTCAAAACCCAACCCAAACCATATTATATCCAAAAAAAAAATTCACCTTAGATTTCTCTCCCTACACATTATTCTTCTCTCCAACCATCCTCTTCACCCCAAACCTCAAATCTCCATAGCTCATTCTCTCTCTACAGTGCAACCTTCTCTCTATCTCTCCAATTCGGGTTGGTGTCACTCGATAGCACTTCATTCATTGGATTTCATGCAAAATTGCAAATAAGTTTGTCTATTGGAAATCCCAAGCTTGGCCTTTCTATGTTAGACTTAAAGCTGCACAGGCAATAATGCTTTTGATGGTGTCTTACTTCCTGCCTTTGCTGCCAAGAACCAACAAAATATTGACTACACTTGTGTAGCCTATTCGTTTCATGCTTTGGAAAAAGAATATTTCCCAAGCTGGCTTGCATTGGGTTTCTTGGGAACACATTTGTACACCAATGCAGCTATACTGGATGTGCAAATGCATATGGTAGCAAGAAAATGGTCTCTTCTCCAAGATATATGCGCTTGTTCTGGGCAGCAACAACCATGGATTGATATCGTAACATTCCTTCTAGAGGATATGGCCATACATCATGGTAGTACCCATATTCAAGCTTCATGGTGGCATGTGGTTAATGTGCATTAGCATATTAAATTAGGTCTTTGCCCATACTTCACTACCTTGTAGCTTCGTTGGTAGGAGGTATTGCAGATGGTAACTTGGAGACCTCCAAACTCCCGCCGCCAAGCTAATTCCTTTCAGACAAAGATTCTGGCTACATCGCGTGTGATCACATGGCATGACAAGCAAGAAATCTACCCCAAATTCAACCGCATGGCCAGATTGGGTGTGGTGTGTTTGTTTGACATTATGCTTGCCTCACAAAACAGGCTAATTTCCTTTCGATCAGCGAGGCACCTCTTTCATGTCCCATGTGGCTATAGGGAGATTTGGGATCATTTGTAGAGTTGCATGGCCGCTTTTGAGCCCATTCCAGATCTACATCAGTCAAATCCATGGGAGGATTGGGCATTATTGGGACGTGTGACTCTTTTGCATGCTTCTACAAAATGATGTTTATCACATGTAGATCAAAAAGAAATCGTGGATGCATCAGCATGAAAATAAAACATGGCATTTACGAAAGACAGCTTCTTGGTGGCAAACGACAGTGTTTTGAGGATGGCACTCAACCCTTTCCTTCAAAGCCAAGGTTTTCACCTGGCGGGTGATGATCGGTGGGCTGCCAATAGCGGGGATGCTCTTCATAAAAGACACATCTCTGATGGTACATGCTTCTTCTGCACTACCTCCCTGGAGAATAGTCGCATAGGTTCCTTGTGTGTCCATTGGCCAGACATATTTGGACATATCTTTCAACTATCTGGAGATCCATGACATCTGCTACACTAACTCCACATCATTGGGTTTTCAGGCAGCAACACGGCCACCATCCTCAACACTTCGACGTGCTCTTTGATTTCATGGGATTCTAGGGTTTATGGCATAACTAGACGATGAGGAATGCTTTCCTCTTTGATGCTTAGTAGAAGTTCATGGCTGCTACCTTTTGTATGTTCATGGCTGCTACCTTTTGTATGTTGTTTTTTCGTAATTAATATATATTACCCATTACGAAGAGATAGATAGATAGATAGATAGAGAGAGAGAGAGAGAGAGAGAGAGAGAGAGAGAGAGAGAGAGAGAGAGAGAGAGAGAGAGAGAGAGAGAGAGCTCTTGTTATGTGTTGTGCCTCTTGATTGCTTACTTGTGAGTTAGATAGATTGAGGTAGTCTAGCCTTCTTGGGTGTTATTGAGAAACCGTCCACGGTGAGTGACATGTCGACACAGTGGACTTGGAATTAGAGTGACTAACAGAAGTAGCATCTCAGAGCTCAGATTGATGCGAGTAAGAGGTTAGCTAGGGCTAAGTTTCCCACAACATTTTTGCATCTCATTTTAGCCTAGGTTGGAGCGAGAGGTAACAATCTATAATTAGAAACCAAGCTTATGTAATGGAAGCTAGCAATGAGATGTAAATAGCTTGGAATAGCCTTACAAATAAAATGGGCACCTTGAGATGCTTACTCATAGGCATCTAAGTGATAATATAGGTCACTTCTTGAGTATTGAAGAACAACATTCCTAATGTGTAATTGTAGATTAAGGTCAAAAGGGTGAGTCAAGTTAGCAACAATGAGATAACTCAAAATAGCCTAATGATTGGAATGGGCATCTCGAGACACTTGCTCAGGCATCTAAGTGTAGGAAAGGGGAGTGATATATATTGAGTATTGAAGAACACCATTCCTAAGGTGCAACTCTAGATTAAGATCGACAAATGGTAAGGGTGTGTCAAGCTACTCCCTTGTGTGTACCTTTTGCTTTCGCTATATTATACAGACTAGTCTAGATTTTCAAGGTTTTAACCTTAAAGGCTTGCAAAGAGAATCACAGAAGACTAGATTACCTTGATGATATGACATAAATACAACTACTTGTAATAGCAGTAAGTAGAATAGATGTTTAGATGAATAATATATATGTTTACACTCTTCATCAATCACAAAATAGAGAAAAGAGACTTTGAGCTTCTATTCATAAGAGAATTCGGTTTAAAAAGAGTTTGAGACACCCTAGATTCTCCCTTCGATCAATTACTAGAAAAACATAGTTAATAACTATAGGTACATGAATCCTAAGGTGTTTTATGTTCCCTTTATATATGTCTAGGCCCTATTTCCACTGTGTGTATGCAAAGCATGTGTGAAAAATAAACGGATGATATGGGCTTTGTAGTAAACGTAGTAAAGTCATTGCGTCTAGAAAAGTTATTGGGTCTCCTAAGGTATCAACACATGCTAAAGTGTTAAAATCTAAGGAATACGAATTTAACTATTAGCTCTTCTTAGATCTTGCTAGGTCGGTGGTTGGCCTCAATTCCAGTCCTCTTTTGTTAACATTGGCTTCTTAAGTTTGATGGATTGTAGACATGCTCCCACTTTGCTTCTGTTGGTTTGACCACTATTGCTCCTAGTCTTATCTTCACTTTCAACTTTCAAGTGTTGAATCAAATGAGTTATGTGCTCCTTTTCCAAAGATTTAGGGTTCTTTAACAAATTCTTTTTTGGATCCAATCACAAAGGCTTGACCTAATCTTGATGCCGATGTCTTCCCTACCATCTTCCTCCTTCCTCTACTCCTGTCTACCAAGTTCTAGTCACCACACCTCTTAACCATGAGGCTAAGTTAAAACTTTGAGAGGTGGGCTAAAGGTAAGTAAAATCCATAGTTCCTCAATGAACAAAACCATGTATTTGTTTGTGTACATAAAATTACCGGTATTAAAGGAAAGAGATATTGAAGGGGGTGTTCAACCATAAGGTTTAACCTTAAAATATATCTTTGTAAGGTTTACATTTTTGCATTAATTGGGGTGATAGCTTTGATTAATTAATTCATGATGTAAAAAAACACTTAGTGGAAAATCAATGAGATTAAAAAAAAACCATGATGTCATTCATAGATAGTGGGATAAAATCATGACATCATTCACAGATGGTGGTGGGATGACGTCATTCATAGATAGTGGGGATAAGTGTTTATTTTTGCAAGTAGGGTATCCTTTTTCTTAAGAAGGCCTATTTCAAATTTGTTCTTCACTCTGAAGGGCATATTTTTTCTTCACCTTTCAAGAGCCAAACCATGTATTTGTTTGGGTACATAAAATTAGCGGTATGAAAGGAAAGAGAATTGAAGGGGGTGTTCAACCAGAAGGTTTAACCTTACAATATATCTTTGTAAGGTTTACATTTTTGCATTAATGAGGGTGATGGCTGCCATTAATTATTAATTAATTCATCATGTAATGGTATAAATGTAAGCCTTAATGTTACAAAAACACTTGTGGAAAATCATGACGTCACTCTTAGATAGTGGGATTAAAACCATAAAACCGGGAAAAAAAAGCCAATTTGTATAAAATCTACTCTCTTACAGAGCCTAACAGTAAATCCTTCGTGTTCCGCCATGGCTCTTGGACGCAGATCGCGCAACTCCCTGCGCACAGTCACCTCATGGTTCCATCGCCAGCCGACCAAGATCAAGGCGTTCCTCGGCTTTGCCGCTGCCCTCTTCGCCTTGCTCTTTATCAGACTCATGGTCCGCAACCATGACAACCTCTTCATTGCCGCAGAGACCATCCACGCCATCGGAATCGTTGTTCTCATCTTCAAACTGACCAAGGAGAAGACATGCGCAGGTTTTCTTCAGAGCTTGATGCTCTTCCTATGTGCTCTGGGTCAAATCGGATTTAAACAAACATGTATCTAAGGGTTAGGACAGCTCAACCTCCTAAACCCTAACCCTTTTCTATGCTCTAGTACACTGGATGATGTTTAAAATCCAAGCAGGAAACACTCGAGATTTGTTTAGAATTTAAGCAGGAATCACTCTTTTTTAAAGTCAAATTTACATGATGTCAATGTTTTTGGTCACGGTGCTATGGCTCTACGCGTGGTGGTTTCTTTGTGCTTTTATGGAGTATGGAAGGGGGTCTTCCACACTAGCGCTGATGAGGGATGTAAAGCTTCCCCTGGCTGTAAAAGAGTGAGGGATAACAGACAAACAGGTGGCGGACAGCTTATTGTTCCTTGCAGTGATGTGATATACGAGGGGTCACCTCTTCTACATCAGTTTTTTAAGAGGATTGCTGATGTGTACACACCATGTTGATTTATGATCGTATGGCATAGATCCCTCCTCTAATAACCAAAGACGGTTGCACGATTTTTTTTTCCCGACTGCTTTTGGCCCAAGATCCTCCCATAGTTATCGTTTTTAACTGCCTGTAGAGGCGCCCTCCCACCTTGTGGGGTTTTGAACCTAGGTCCTCTTGTGCACACCCTTTGGTTGTACAAGTGACATGGCATCCATAAGCATTAATCCATTTATCCAGGCATTTACAGCATATAACACAGCATGAGCATGTGTTTGGGGCTTCTACATCACCAACAGCTGGTACATAGCATTTAGAGCATTTATCACTTCAGTTTGTGGACTGTGGAGCCAGCCGACAGGTCCTGGTCAGCAGCTGACTGCAGTAGTAGAGCATTTATGGCAGCTGACAGCAGTATTTTAGGCATTTAATGTAGTCGTGGAGTCCTTGACATCTGGCCGACTGCTGTACAGTACCCAGCCAGCATCCAGATTTCAATATATATATAGAAGTGCATCATTACAGTCATGGAGCATCTGAGCATCTTGCATTCTTCTCAGCGTTTTCCCTCCTAGGGAGCAAAGGGAGGCAACAAATCAACAGTTCAGCATCGTCATCAACAGTTCAGTATGTTCAACATTGATTCCAAGGGTGGACCTCAGCATTGGAGACGGGAACAGTCATTCATCATCAGCATTCAGCTTCTCTCTCTCTTCCCGCGATAGATACTCATCTAGGGACAGCATAGATCTATTTATAGATCTTCATTGTAACTCATCCATTTAATATAGCTGCATTGCATTGACACCATTGTCTATCTCTTAAGTATAATTAAGTATAGTTTAGTTTAGCCCAAGGTTGTTTTACTATGATCAATCCCTCGCATGTCACATTGGTATCAGAGCGTTATAGGGTAACCAGTCTTAGTTCATGTTCATTCCAAAGGTCATTCAGTAAGTCAGCATGTTAGGCGCTTCTGCTCAATTAAATCCAGTTCTCAAGATCTTGCAGGCCATCCTTAGGGTTTTCCCCTTAGGCATGCATCAATAACCCATCCATCTGCATTCTTGCATAGCATATAGGGTTACACAGGGCTTGCATCAGCATAATAGTCATCCTAGCAGTTAGTCTAGCATCTCACATTTGCAAGGCATACAAGTTTTACCCATGAGTTTTCTGGGGAAGAATGTCATCCATCATCAAAGGAGTAAATGGAGTTTTGGGCTTCAACTTGGTAGCAGGGGGTTCTCTTCCACATAAGAAGTTTGCAATCCTTGTATCTCCATGTGAAACATTATGAAAGATACATAAAGTATATATGTTCTTGTAAATATTTTTTGTTTTCTTTTTGTAAACATTCTTTTGAGATAAATATTTAGCACCCTTATTATTATATGCATATTTTACATTGGTAGATATTTGATGATATGCAATTGATGTAAAATCTATATGTAGACCTAGTTTAAAAATGTTCTCCACTTAGGTGATATCATGTATTTTTTAACTCCAAGGAACTTATCTAGACTAAGTAGTGTGTGAGAGTCAAACCATGCATCTACTTTTAGTAGGTAACTTTTGGTCCTCAAACTCGAGGTTTAAGGTTTTAGATAACTAAGGTAGAATTACACAACATAGAAGTTAAGATATTGGTTTGATATGTAAATGAGATATAAAATTCTGTTTGAAAATATGGATTATGCTAGAATATGGAACATTGCCTCCACGGACAGGTTAGGGGTGACTCAGTATTTCCAAGCAATTTTAGTAGCATTTGCCATTCAGTTCTCGCAGTGAAGAAGTCTTTGGCTCAAAGAATTCAACTCCTTGCAGTTGACCTCAGTTCCGGTCGAAGAAGTCAAAAGGGGGCAGTGGTTTCAGTGGAGGAGGAACAACAGAGGAGTCGAAAGGTTGTCATGTGTATCACCCAGCAACAATTTAGTAGAGGGGAATGTCACGTGCACACCCTATGGGCGGTACAATACTGATTAATTGCTAAATGATCACACTTACCATCATACTTACTGAAATTTGGTTGACTGCAAATGACGGTAGTTGATGCTGCGGATTGCTGGCTGGTGGCACCTGAGGTGGGGGATGTTGAAGAGAGGTGCTGGTATCTAAGATGAATGGCCTCCTTTTTCCTTTGGTGCTCGAGTAATATACGTTCTCGATCGAGCTCTCGTTGGTGCTCCCGAGCGGCGAGTTCAACCTGACATCGGTCTTCGTCGATCCTGCGTTGGGCTTCCTCATAGTCTTGTCTTTCTGCTTTTTCTTGTTGTTTTCTTGCTTCTGCTTCTGCTTTATCTTCTCTCCTTTGGGCCTCGTCTTCTCTTCTTTGTTGTTCCATGTGAAAGAAGAGGGAGATGTAGTCGGGGCTGCTTTATGCGGAGGAGGACGTGCGGTTGCTGCCTCCAAGAGTTGGAGACGCTCCATGAGCAGGTGGTTCTGAGCTCTAAGAAGAGCTATGGTGTTTGCTGTAGTCGGAAGAGCGAGGTCTCCTTCGGGGGAGACTTCTTCTGGCTGATGGGTACTCTCCTCTCTGTAGACATGACGCTGAAGTCGGTGGTCGTGCCGGAACGCAATCTGACCATCCATGCCCTCACGCTAGGATACGGTGTGTGTGGACAAGCTGAATCTGATACCAATGCAACATGTAACGGAAGTATTCGTATTGGAGGATCTTGTCACACAAATGCTCACACCGTCTTCTGTATCCTGAGATTCGCGAGTTTAGCAATCCACTTTAATGACTTCAAACTTTAAAGAGATATGAGAGAGAGAGATGAGAACTGTACACCGTATGGGGTCCCGAATTACCCACTGAAGGGCCCCCTATCCCGTCACCGAGATAGTATTTGCTTTATTATCCTTAAAGAGGCTGACGGTGTGACTGACGATAAGCCAAACGCAAGACCTCTGAAGACCAAGTGTTGGGCTGAACTGTGCACTGCTGTAGAAGCACCAAAGATGTTCAATCTCGAGCCTATGCACTCTTCCCAATGGAATGAGGGAGGGATGCAAAGCTAGGGCTGAGAGAGGGGCTGTTTGGGACTGTTTGGGACTGCTGTGTTTGCTGATGGAGGGCTGAATGCACAAGCGTTGATGCTCCTCTAGCTGTAGGATGACACGCTTCTCCAAAACGCATAGGGCTGAAATGAATGCAAGGCTGAAGACTGATGCGCCTGAATGCTGATTGCTGAATATGATTGAATGAGTGAATGATTATGCAAGGACTCTATTTATATGAATATGAATGCTGCGTTTTACATTCACCAAGTGGCTGGAGCAAAACGATGATAAGATGAATGTTGAAAACTGTATGGATGCAGAAAACACAAGGTTTACTGATGGTGGCTGAATGCTGAGAATTGCTGCGTTTGCTGATGGAGGGCTGAATGCACAAGCGTTGATGCTCCTCTAGCTTTAGGATGACACGCTTCTGCAAAACGCATAGGGCTGAAGTGAATGCAAGGCTGAAGACTGATGCGCCTGAATGTTGATTGCTGAATAGGATTGAATGAGTGAATGATTATGCAAGGACTCTATTTATATGGACACAAGGAGCCTGGCTCCTGAGCTGGCTGACTACTCATGTCCAACATAAATGCATAAATGATGTGAAAAATGCTAAAAATGACGGGAAAAATACCAAAAAAATCCTAGTAAATATCTTGATAAATACTGGATGATATCTGGGGTTCCTACAATGGTCTAGATGCTATGCATGAATGATGCAATAAGCAGGATGCTTTCTGATGCAAACCCTAAGGTTTCTATTGACTATATATGCATGAATGCGTCTCTTTAAGTGGGTTAAGGGACTTAGACTGACTGACTGACTGACTGACTTGCTATGGCTGAGAATGACCTACGTAGCTCGTGCCTGACTTATCCTGGATTGAGGATTACAATGGGGTCACGGCGTACGACAAATATCATCCTGAATGGTACTAATACTGTTACAATGTTGCACTGATGATGATGAGCCAGTTTGTCACCATGCACTACAGTGCAGAGTGCATGTGATAGGTAGTCTTCAAATGCAGAGTTGATGAGAAAAAGGATTTCGTTCGTCTCAAGGATACCGTGATGAGCGGGCCTATCTTACTCATTCGAGACTTGTAGAACCCGATGAAATAAAGTGAAGCAAATATAAAACACAGATGTAGGCCCAAGTACAAGACTTGTAAATGTTGAAAATTGATGTTTATTGCTGAAATCTGAGCACGAGGGAAGCCCGTAGGTGCTGTACAATGATGAGAAGCAGTAGCAGCTGCTAATGACCTCAGCTGAATGCTGAAATATGAGATGGATTGAGGGAAAGGGAGCTAGCCCTTATATATACTACCTCAGGATGCTGGTCAGCCTGCTACAGGCCGACAACATGGCTGTAGCATAAAATGCTTCATAAAATGCCTAAAAATACCAAAAAAATGATAGAAAAATGCTGAATAATCTCTGCTCAGATATGCCAATGCAAGGCCTCATAAATGGCCAATACAAGCATGAAAAAGATGATGTAGACCCTTTGGAGATGATATAATCCAACACCTCCTCTTCAGTGCCAGAGGGGCGGTCGAATACTAGCACGCTGAAGTAACACCTCCATAGTAGCTCTCGGAAGCGGTTTGGTGAACAGATCAGCCACATTGTCCTTGGTAGAACAATAGGCTAGATGAAGAAGGCCCAACTCGGTCCAGTCACGTACAAAATGATAATGCACTTCAATATGCTTGGATCGTCCCCGTATCACAAGATTCTGTGCTAGAGCAATAGCACTCTGAGAATCCGAGAAAATTGTAAGTGGGGAAGTGTCGGCACAGCACAAATGGTCCAGAATCTGATGAATCCAAAGTGCCTTAGTAGAGGAGAGAAGGTAGGATTTATACTCAGCCTTGGTGGAAGAAGTAGAAACAGTTCTCTGCTTTTGAGACTTCCAAGAAACCAATCCAGAACCGAGCATAAAGCAATATCCAGATGTAGATCTCCGAGTTTCAATACAGCCTGCCCAATCAGAATCTGTGAAGCCAACCAAATCAGCACCACAAGAGTAGGTGATGCCATAATATGAAGTACCTCGAAGATAACGAAGAACTCTCAAAGCTGCCTGCCAATGAGACCTTCGAGTGGCTGATGAGAACTAGCTGAGGATACTCATAGCATAGGAGATGTCTGGATGGGTGTTGGCAAGGTAAAGCAATGAGCCAACAATCTGCCGGTACTCTGTGGAATCCACCAAGGGTGTATCATCCTCCTTGGATAACTTGGCATTGGGATCCATGGGACAAGAGAGTGGTGTACAATCTGACAACCCATAAAGTTTGAGCAGCTTCCTCACATACTTTTGCTGAGAAATGAAGATACAGTCATCTTTCTGTCAAACCTCCAGCCCAAGAAAATAATGTAGAAGGCCAAGATCAGTCATCTCAAATGTCTCTGAAAGCTTGGATTGAACCTGTGTGACCAACCCAGTATCTGAGCCAGAAAGAATGAGGTCATCAACATACAAAACAATGACACAAATATCTCCATCAGAAAGAAGCACATAGAGATTGCTGTCAGCATATGTCCTCTCAAAGCCAAGAGATAACGAGAAGGCATCAATCTTCTGATACCAGGCACGGGGTACCTGTTTGAGACCATAAAGAGCCTTCTGCAGAAGATAAACATGGGTGTCTTGTCCTTGAATCACAAAACCAGGAGGTTGCTCAACATAAACTTCCTCCTCTAGTCTCCATTCAGAAAAGCGGATTTGACATCCATCTGGAACACGGGCCATCAGCCAGAGCCAAAACAATCCTAAAGGTGGTATACTTGGCTGTAGGAGCAAATGTCTTATCAAAGTCTTCACTTGTCTTTTGAGGATATCCTTGTGCAACAAGGCGGGCTTTGTACTTGTCCAAAGTACCATCTGCATGAAACTTGACTTTGAAAATCCATTTCACACCAATAACACGATGATGAGAAGGCCGTGGTACCAAAGACCAAGTGTTATTCCTCTCAATAGAGGCCATCTTCCATGGCTTGCCGCCACTGCGGCTGTGAAAGAGCCTCCTCTGGACTCTCAGGCTCATCAATCTCTTGGAGAGAACTCATGAGAGCATAATTCACTCTGATGAGATGTGGAAGCCCGAGATGAATGGCGAGATCCAAGGGGGTGGTGGTAGAGATCTAGTTATGGAGCTGTGCATCAGTGAGACCAGAATCTCTAAAGAGTTGCTGAATCCACCGAGGTAGGCCAACCTTCCTCTCAAAGCGTGAAGAAGAAGATCCAGCTATAGTAGAGGACTCATCCGATGCTGCTGGAAGTGGTGATGAGGTAAGCACTAGTGAGGGTAGTCCCGGAGTCAAAGTAGTACTCGTAGAGGGACTGGGAGTTGCAGGAGTTGATGCAACGGGAACGGGTGACTATAAAGGAGCAGCTGGCACCGGGGTTGCAGCAGGGGGAGGAGGAGGAGCTGGATGTGGAAGAGGTAAAAGATCACTAGCATCTGTCGGAAATGGATCATCCAGAAAGTCGGAAGATGCATCAGGTCGAGAGGAATCAATGCCAAACAAGCTCTCATCAAATCGAGCATCACGGGAAATGATGATGTCATCAACCTCTGGATCCCAGAAGCGGTACCCTTTGGATCTCAGACTGTAGCCTGTGAAGATCATCCTCTTTGACTTCGGGGCGAGTGTGGTCCTTTTCTTATCTGGGACATGCACATAAGCAACACAGCCGAAAACACGAAGATGAGATATAGAAGGCTTGTGTCCTGTAAAGGCCTCCTCGGGAGTCATCCCCTCACTCGCTTTTGTGAGAGAGTGGTTAATGAGATAAACTGAGGTAGCCACAGCTTCACCCCAAAAAGCAGGAGGGAGACCTGCATGATGCAACAAAGCACGAGCCATCTCTTTGACGGTCCGGTTCTTTCGTTCCACAACTCCATTCTGCTCAGGAGTATAAGAAACTGAAGTCTATCGGTGAATGTCCTTCGAAGCAAGGAAGTCATCAAATGGTACAAACTCGCCACCATTATCAGTCCAGAGGAATGAAACTCTACCCCCAAATTGATTTTCCACCATCGCTATCCAAGTCCTCAAACTAGCAAAAGCATCTGACTTGCGAGCCAGAAAACATACCCAAACTTTGCGAGCGAAATCATCCACAAGAAGAAGAAAATATCGAGCCCCGCCAAGAGACTCAACCTCCATAGGTTCTGCAAGATCTGCATGTATAAGCTCCAGTCTTCGGGTTGCTCGATGAGTGGCCTCCTCTGGAAATGCATCTCGATGATGCTTGCCCATCATGCAGGATGAGCAGATGCGTGAGAGAGAACTGAGCTGAGGTAGTCCGCTGACAACCTGCTTAGAATGGAACTTTTGTAAGGCAGCAATGGGTACATGACCGAAGCGAGAATGCCACAAAGAAGTATCTGCCTTAGAAACCAAAGCCAGAACGGGTGAGAAAAGCTGATGAATATGGGAATCAGTGTGAGGGATCTGGGAAGAAAAATTGGTGATCTTGTAGAGACTCCCATCATGGACTCCATTGGCAACAACTGAGAGAGTCTTCGTGTCGATTACTTCGATGACCTCATCATCAAAGTACACACCAAGTCCCTTCTGAGAAGCTTTGTATAGTGAAAACAGATTTTTGGAAATTCGTGGTACATGTAGAACATCATGTAAGGTGGCAGAGGAACCCAAAGAAACATTACCAACATCGGTGATAGAAAGCGAAGAATTGTTGCCGATATGAACTGAAGAAGAGATAGTCTGGTAGTCCTCTAAGATATGGGCCTGATTGGTCATGTGGGCAGAAGCACCACTATCACCAACCCATTCCACCGCTTTAGGTGTGACACTAAACTCTTCAGGAGAAGTCATATCTGTGATCACGAGGAATGAATCCTTTGAAGAAGTGGATGTATCTGTGACTACCATGTATGCAACTTTGGCAGATCCCTCCTCTGAAACTTTGCCTTTATCTTTGGTGTTGTCCTTGTCAGATGCTTTAGAAGCATCCTAGGCTTTATACTTGGGCTTTTGCTACTCGAGAATCATCACGACGAGCAAAGCAGCGAGCCTCAGTATGACCTGTCCTGCCACAATAATCACATTCATTGCTTTTGTCCTTGGATTCCTTAGAATCCTGTTTACCCTTTTCCGCCTTCGCCTTTGTTGTTGTTGTTGTTGCTGCTGTTGTTGTTGGAGTTCCCTTTTCCGCCTTTGCCTTTGCCCTTGTTAGAGGCAACAAAAGCAGACTCCGACTTGCCTTTTCCGCGAAGCATGCACTTGTCGTGGAGATAACTCATGACTTCCTCAAAAGGGGGGAGAGGATCATGGAAATAAATATTATCCCTGAAAGAATCAAAGGAAGCAGGCAACTTACCAAGAAGTTTATGGATGGGATTGTTGATGGTGCTCCCGTACTCCTCGAGTTGCAACTTGATACGGGAAAACTCTCTGATCTGTTCAATTAGGTTATCTGACTCAGTGATGGTAAGCTTCTCCAAATCCTGACTCCCATTTGGCAATCTTCAATGTCGAAACTCTCCCATACCTCCTTTGGATCTCTGTCCACATCTAATGAGCATTACTCCGAGAGGAGACAAATTGTGCCTGTACGGATGGAGTCATGCTATGGATGATGATAAGATGAGCCCGAGCATCTAGTATGCTTCTCAAAGCAGGGTCCACCAAGTGAGGTGTGGAGATAGCCATCCACACACCGGCTCCTTCCAACAACAACTGAGTGTAGAAAGACCAAGTATGATAGTTGGTTGCGGAAAGCTTCATGGAGTCATTGACTTGGGGAGGATTGTAGGATGGTATGTGGGTAGGGGTGGGAGCAAGACCTGGATGAGAGAAACTCAGAGAGGAAAGATTGGGAGTGCTGGAGAATCAACAGGAGAAGGAGCAACAGCAGAGAAATCTCGTGAAGCCATGTCCTCTGACAAGAAACCTTCTCTGAAGAAAAGGGGCTGAAAAAAATCAGCAAGTCCTCTCAGGCTGTGCACAGCAAGAAGAAAGGGAGCGAGGGTGGAAAATTGAAAGGAGAGGAAGAAGATATCTCCAAAATGTAGTTCCTTGTCCTCAGCACTAAGAAGAGGGCTTCAACAATCAGAAAAATCAGCAATCTTTGTTGAAAATTCAGAAATACAACAGTCCCAAGTGTCAGATGAAGAAAACACAGCACTCTTGAGGAAGCCTCTGCTCCCGGAAGAAAACGCAGCACCTTCTACGCTGAAACCTGCAGAAAACGCAGCAAACTGTCGAAGCCTCTGCTCCAAAACAAAAAACGCAGCTTTCTTCTGCTCACAGGTCAGCGTTTTTCTTTGATACCATGAAAGAAAGTGAAGCAAATATCAAACATAGATGTAGGCCCGGGTACAAGACCTGTAAATGCTGGAAACTGATGTTTATTGCTGAAATCTGAGCATGAGGGAAGCCCGTAGGTGCTGTACAATGATGAGAAGCAGTAGCAGCTGCCAATGACCTCAACTGAATGCTAAAATATGAGATGGACTGAGGGAAAGGGAGCCAGCCCTTATATACTACCTCAGGATGCTGGTCGGCTAGTTGTAGCAGGCCGACAGCATGGCTGTAGCATTAAATGCTACATAAAATGCCTAAAAATACCAAAAAATGGTAGAAAAATGTTGAATAATCTCTGCTAAGATATGCCAATGCGGGGCCTCATAAATGGCCAATACAAGCATGAAAAAGATGATGTAGAGCCTTTGGAGATGATATAATCCAACACTCCATGGTTGTGAAGAATCCTCCGATGGCATTCCCTCACTAGAATTGGCCGGACTCGTCAAATGAGTCAATACAACTAGCACTGACTCCTCATACACTTGGAGTTGTGTGAACACCTTTCTGTGTGGAGTGTGATGCATCCGGAAGTTGCATTGGGGCTGTCCTAAATCAAGAAGAACATGCCATAGCTTATGAAAGCCGTCGTTTGCATGATGCAGATCTTTCTTTGGGCGTTTATGAGGAGTTGTTGGCTGTGATTCATGCCTTGACTATTTGGAAACCCTACCTTCTTGGGGTTGATTTTATGGTCAAGCAAGCATCAAAGCCTAAGGTACTTCTTGACACAAACAAAGCTTTCGGAGAAGAATATGAGGATGGCAAACTTCTTATGTATGTTTCATTTTTAGATTATGCACACTCCAGGAAAGAAAAATGTGGTGGCAGATGTAGGCACTTGGGTCCACGCACTGGCCACAATACCTGGCCTCTTGTAAAGCAACACGAGATTGAGGGACCACTTGGGTGGCCAAATGGTGACAATGGGGGGCATCCTTCCGTTCGCATTCGAGCCCACTTGGAGAGACTTTGCCCATCTCGGACTGCCACTATTCCCCCCCTTGAAGATCTGCTGTGCCATGGAGAGTCTGGCAGTGGCACGACACCTGGTCTTTTAGGCATGAGGATTGTCTAATGGAATATTTACTAGCTTGGAGGTGCCTTTTGCAAAAGGCACAAATTGATCAACAAGAAGGAGCTCCACAGCTTTCGTGGGGGAACTGTTGATATTGTCATGATCCAGGACCACCACCTCTAGCGGCATGCAGCACTGTGTGAAGCTTCTTCCCGGGCAGGAGCCAGACTTACTGGTTAGCAGCTTTCGAGCCCCTCGGGAACCAAGATGGAGCTCCACAGCTTTCGTGGGGGAACTGTTGATGTTCTCATGATCCAGGACCACCACCTCTAGCGGCATGCAGCACTGTATGAAGCTTCTTCCCGGGCAGGAGCCAGACTTACTGGTTAGCAGCTTTCGAGCCCCTCGGGAACCAAGGCAGAGTAGCCTAAGAAAAAAAACGGCTGAAAAAGAACGTTTCATACGTATAAAACATTTCTTACACGTTTTGTACAGTTTCAACAGCCACCATCAGAAAAGGTATCTTCCATTCTAGATGAAGGAGAATGTCCATATGGCACCCTGCTCTGCTGTGCATTACGGTCTGCTGCAGAGGTGCGCCCAGTAGACACCTCTTTCTGCCCTGTGTTTTGCGTCAGGAAGTTGCCTGCAAGGCTGCATGTGCGTTAATGGTTGATTGCTGTCCATGACCTGGCCACCCCTTGCTTGCTTGCTTTTGATGCTCCAGATGACCCACAGGGCTGAGGAAGCGAGACACTTGAGAGCTATGCACAAGATGAGTCCCCAAAGCCTCTATAAATACGGCTTCATGGCTGGTCTAGGGTTGGCAAAAGCATTCTGTGGAAAGGTGTGCCTAGGGCACACTTCCACATGACACTTTTTATGCCCCCTAGAGATGGGCAGACTACTTTTGGGTTCACCCACATCCGCTTGACGGAACATTATCCAATGCCCCTTTTTGGTCCTTTACTCACGGATGCCATGGGCTGTCCACAGCGACCATGGCCCTAAACTGACCATTGCTAGTGACCACATGACAAAGTGGCTTGGCCTGACACATTTGTCTGGGACTTGGACAAAGACTTAACACCTGACTTGGCCTTCCGAGACACCCGACCATGGGGTCTAATAAGTGTCCGATCTGGCCTGTGCAATGATTACATCTTGCAGGAAGGGTTACCTAGACTCCCTAATGACTGAGATGATGTCTTGCGACTTGTCCCTTGGACTAGGGCGCTCTTGGCCCATCAGAAAAGGTTGATGGGCCATCCTCTGTCCTAGATGAAGGAGAATGTCCATGTAGCACCCTAGGACAGATGGTGCACGTGACAATTGTAGTGTGGTTTTGTGCTTCTCAACAAGGGATTGGGCATGTGGAGGTTGCAATACTTGCAATTTTCAATCAACCCATAATTTTCTCCCATAGGTTATGGCTCTTGTATATAAGTGGTGACAAATTAGGGGTGCGCATCCCCAAGGTCCCGTAGGAGCCCAATCTTAACTGAGTGAACGGTCTGAGAAGGTTGTGCGAGCCTCGATCCACACCAATAGGTGGCTAATATTTCTTTACAAGCCTCGGTAACCTTGGTTGAGGTACAGTCGAACCATATCTAAGAATTTGCCTACATCTGAGTACTAAAGGTTTGGAAAAGCCTACACAGGAAACTGCTGTGGGTATGGGACCATACACAGATTTGCAACCAGATCAGTTTTGTGCGTTCTGCCTTTAATAAGATGTCTTGCTAAGTGGTTGTAAAAGGAATGGGATACTTATTGGTGCTTGCACATGCTATGCAGGGTTGTCTTTGAAGTCACAGGAGTTGACAGCACTATTTTTAGCTGCTCGGCTGTACTGCAGTCTTGTGATGGAATATGATATCCATACCCTCTTGGACACAGCGACATTGGTCACTACATGCTGGGTGATTTATACCATACGTTATAAGCTGAAGTCTACTTACTTGTCAGGCCTGGATAACTTCTCTATCTATATAGTGGTAGGTAGGACGTCAATATTTGGGAAGGCATGCTCGAGCTCTATTTCTGATCACGTAAAAAGTTCTGAGTCACGACTCTTAACCGGTGATATTTTTTTGCAGGTGATACCTTGTGCTGCACTCGCTCTCGTTGTCCACCCCACCACAAGGCATTGGATTGTAAATAGGATCCTCTGGGCTTTTTGTGTCTACTTGGAGGCTGTGTCAGTCCTGCCGCAGCTTCGAATCATGCAGAACACCAAGGTTATTTGCATTTGCTGATAGCTCACACTATGCTATGTTATTTTTGTTTGTGCATTGGCGCTTCAAGCTAAGGGAGGAATTATTGCTTACTGTTGCTGCAGGTCATTGAGCCCTTTACTGCACACTATGTTTTTGCTTTGGGAGTGGCAAGATTCTTGAGCTGTGTTCACTGGATTTTCCAGGTAAAGGTTTTTTCTTGACTACCTTTTATGCAACTGATGCTATGGACATTGAGAGCATGTTTCTGCATTTGCATGTGGACTCGATGGTGATTAAAGCCCTTGTACCGCTACAGAGGTTCATTCTTCTTGCGTTGTTTGCAGGTCTTGGATAGCCGTGGCTATCTTTTGGTAGCTTTGGGGCGTGGCTTATGGCCGGCATCAGTACTTCTGTCAGAAGTTGTTCAGACATTTATCCTGGCAGATTTTTGCTACTACTATGTGAAGAGGTTAGTTATGAAGACTGCATCCTTTTGTGTCCACGGTTATGCTTGCATGCAATAAACTTGCTCATGTCAAAATGCATGTGCACCTTTTTTTCTGTGGTTGTGGTTGTGCCTGACTTGCCAAATATGTTTTCCTGAACAGTGTGATAGAAGGTCAGTCGGTTATGCGATTGCCAACAGGAGTTGTGTAGTACCATGAGCTTTTAGGAGAAAATGTGGCATGTTGCAACGAGCTGTTGAAGGCATGTTTGGGCTTCCTTTGACATGTGACACACCGGTTTTGTACATATGCAAACATGTGAAGGTGTTCATAGCATCATCTTATAACGACAGATAGTAGTTAATTTATTGTGAGTCTCCCTTTTTGTTATGGCCCATAACAAAACAAAATATGGGTATATAGTTCTTACTCAATAAATTGTGACCAAGGCCTTGTTTAGTAAACAAAAAATTAAACTAGTTTTAGTGAATGTGTAATCATCCAAAGTGCAATTTCTAAGAGCTCGGGAGGATCAAAGGAAGTGACAAAAGTCATGATCAAATGATGAGATTGATTAACACTTAATTAAGATATTAGCAAGATAATAAAATCTAAATCATAATAATCTATTCAAGAATCCTCACACTTTAGTGAGCTCAAGGTATGTCAATTTACAGCTTCTCATGGAAGCATCTGCACTCTCCATAATTCGCTCTATTTCACCAATCACTCCATTGCTCCATATATTAGAGCATGTTTTGTTCCTAAAATAAACACAATCCAAAAACATTTCAAAAATATCAAAACGTGTTTTGTTTTTAAAAATATGCCACGATTTCATGGTTTAGAGAGAGAGAGAGAGAGAGAGAGAGAGAGAGAGAGGCTTATGTATTGTGAGATTTTCTCACTATGTTGAAAAAATGTAAGAATGTTACTTAAGACTCTCCCTCAAGGTGAAGAGATTGTGGGTAACAATAATAGGTAAAAGCAAGCATAGCCTTTCAATCATGAACTCACAACAAAAGCCATGACAATGCAAGAAATTTAGAAAGAATCATATGAATTTTACTATTAATTGATATGCTTGGCCATATTGAATTTTTATTGTCAATTGAATTATAATGGATATTGTTTAGAAAACTATGCTCAAAAATCGATCACCACGGATAAGCTTGTGGTGTTATGATTTAAAAAAAACTCCATACACTTTGAACACATTAGTGAGTGAACTTTCCTCATTTTCTTCAATCTCAATAAGATCTAGTTAAAGACAAAAAAATCTTAAAAAGGGACAAATTGCTTCTCTCTATAAGGAATATTCAATATAAAAGATTCATGTACAATGCTAGTACGCACGGTTCAATATATTTTCTCACAACCTACACTATTGAAAAAAGCAAGTGATGTTGGGTGAATGTTAGGAGCAATGATGTATGAGTTGTATTATTCAGAGTAAGGTTCAAAGGCTCAAGAGGAGCCCAAGTATGAAGATGTATGTGGAATGTCTAGCCCAAATGGAGGGCAAAAAAGGTGCCTAGAAGAAGATGAGAAAACCAAGTGGGTGCTCACTTCAAGGGAGGTGATCTTGAAATATACGTAGCATTAGGGGATGGCTTAATCAAGCTTAGGATTCACAATTAGTGGCTATTGGAGATGTACATAAGCCTATATAAAGGTTCTCTATCTAATGGAATATCATATGAGCTTTTTACTAAATCACTTGGCTTATCATTATGCTCTAGTTTTGTCATTAGTCTTAATCATCTTATTACATGTTGATGCTAACCCATTTCTAAACACCCTAATCCTCGCTAGGTATAAAATTCAACTTTGTATCAAAGACAACCATCATCCCTTAATCATGTATGCATCCTAGGGTAATCTCGGTTAGAAAAATCATTAGCATCACTAATTAGCCATTAAACCTATGTTTTCCCTCTTTACCCAAGCTCCAAAATCATCAAGAATCAAAGTGTTTTGGCTCATCTATTGTAAGAAGGCATCATTTGGAGAAACTACATCAACTCAAGAGGCTACAAGGCATCTAAGGGGGAGTGAAGAGATAACCATCCAAAAAGCTCCCATCGGAGGCATGGCAACGATTTCCAGTAGGTAACATGTAAAAAAAAAACATCATCTTTTCATCAAATCTTGTAAATTTTTGAGTCATGGGTTCATCATATAGCATGTGGAGAATGTACATGTTTATTTGTTGAGCACAAATAATAAGTATTTGAGCTTTAATCTTCAAATCATTCTCTAGTTTGTTACCTAAAAATTACCTCTATTAACATTGTGACTAGTGCTAATCACAATCAACTTTCTAAGCCATTAAGGGTGTAACTCCACCATTGGGTTGTTGCTAAAGCCTTGTGCATCATCAAATACATTTTAGCCCTTGGTTTGGTACTTTAATTTGCTCTCCCAAGATAGACTATTCTTTGGTTTTACAGTTATTAAAAATGGAGAGAGTTAATTATATAAAGTGCAGCTCTCTATGGAGAGACGGAAGACTCTCTCACTTGTAGCATGAGTAGTATGATCCGTGTGTAGCTCAATCCAATGGGATTTGCATCCCTTTCGGAGCTAGGGATTCAACCCGTACACCGGTGCACAAAAGCTTATCCCTTTCGGGAGAGAATACTATGAACACCAACTCCACCATTGGGTTGTTGCTAAAGCCTTGTGCATCATCAAATACATTTTAGCCCTTGGTTTGGTACTTTAATTTGCTCTCCCAAGATAGACTATTCTTTGGTTTTACAGTTATTAAAAATGGAGAGAGTTAATTATATAAAGTGCAGCTCTCTATGGAGAGACGGAAGACTCTCTCACTTGTAGCATGAGTAGTATGATCCGTGTGTAGCTCAATCCAATGGGATTTGCATCCCTTTCGGAGCTAGGGATTCAACCCGTACCGGTGCACAAAAGCTTATCCCTTGCGGGAGAGAATACTATGAACACCACTACCTTGACATAGACTTTACTCACAAGCTCAATCTTGCCATAGCTCATTCACTCATTATCCCACTCATTCATGCATCCAATACAAGAAGAAAGCTAAGCTAATTCATACACAAGCTCAAAGCATACTTCATTCTCAAACACTTACTTCCCTAGCATGCACACAAACCTTGAAGCTTAATGGAACTTGAAATAAACATGTATTCTCAATCACTACTCAAGCAATGCCTTGCTCATGGATAAGCTACAAGCTATGGAGAAGCTTAAGCTTGAATCCACTACCACACAAAGCCTAATAGAGAGTCCACAAGCATCAACAAGGAAGCATACACACTAGAGAATAGAAATGAGAAGAGAGAAAAAAACATCATCTCATTGCATTGAATTAGAAGAGCATTGCTCATACAATAGTGTAGATGGGGAGAGAGAAGAGCTTGCACCTCTATGAACAAGAGGGAGAGCTAGTCTCAAGAGAGCTCAAACATGAGTTTAGTCCAATGTGTCCTTAAGCTCTATGAACAAGAGGGAGAGCTAGTCTCAAGAGAGCTCAAACATGAGTTTAGTCCAATGTGTCCTTAAGCTCTCAAATGAGCCACTTTTTATACTAAAACTCCTAAAACTCCCAAAACTTCCCATGTGGGATTATTCTTAAGCCCACTCCCACACTCATCTACAACTTGGAACTCTTTACAAGAGCCCTAAATAAGAATGTCAAGTCTCTTGTTTTCTTGCTTGCATCTTTGTGTTGGATCCTTGCATTGATCACCACTCGTCACGCAACACTCCCCCCTTCCTATTTTGCGCACGTCCTCGAGCGCGGTAGAAGCAAAAGCTGCAAAAAACAATGGATACAAGTAAAGCCTTTTATTGAAAGAAAAAAAAAACCAGCAATGACAATCTCACACGTGAGCATACTAGTGAAAGGCTGATTAGAGTTTTAAAGAGTGCTAAAAGAGGTGAGTAAAGACTAGTCAAAGTGAGACTAGGTGGTAGATAGTGCTATGCAAAGGCAAGTGTGCTTGTACATCGCAGGTTATGACCGCAGTCTCAATGTTCTACAATTGTTTAAGTTATTCCTACGTGGCAACCCGACTCCTAAATATGAGCAATGGTGATTGGACCCTTTTTTTTTTGGTGTGTGTGTGTAAAAGTTGAATAACGAGGAAGGTTCCATCCCAATGAGACACAAGCAATGGCCAAGAGACCTCCGCCAAGAGAATCTAAAGGCCGCTAAGTATCTCAAGGGCGACAGACCCTTTTCTTTCTTTTTGACATAAGGAGTACCCCATGAAGATGAGGGCATTGGTCTCGAGGGCCCCAGAGTCCTACCAGCATCCATCAAGGCGATAGAGTCCTTGAAGGTCTTTCTTAACCTTTTAGATGTCAGTGTTCACCCCATGGAAACCAAGGCATCGGCCCCAAGGTGCTAAGACAACCCCAGGTCCTACCAAGCATTCCACATGGCTGTAGACACGTCATGTCTCGATTCACTTGTATATATTTTTTAGGACATGATTTTCGTAAATTTTTTATTAATCCTAGCACCCAGCCCAAGAGGTAGCTACCACTAGGGATAACTAATATACTTCGAGAGCATAAGAACTTGGCATACTCCATTGGTATATATCCTACACCGTCTTCAAATAGATATACCTTCTACTAAGTCCTCTAAGAATCTAGAAATCACTCACCACATTTTAACAACTAATTTAAAACTTAAACCAGCCAACTGTGTGTGAACATGCAAACAATATATCCAAAAGTTAAAAGCACATAAAGAACAAAAGATTATGATTTGAATACACCTGTTGTAGTGCTCGTTGATGTTGTGCGTTTGCATTGATGCATTGCTGATGTTGTGCAGATTGCTTCTCTTTGCTCTTTGTAGGCATTGCATGTCTCCCCCCTTCCTAATTTGTGTGCACGGTAGGTGGACTATTGGGGCGTGTTTGTATGCTCTTGTTTAGCTGAGATCTTTGCAAAATGTTTATTAACAAACAAGAAAAGAAAAGAAAGGAATAAAATTTGTTATTGGTGCCAATCACCGAATATAGCCGAGGGAAAAAACCCAGTGGGAGAAAAGTGCCCTGGCTTGTTGATCTTATTGTGGAGTTGATAAGTTTACCCTTGTACTCGTGGTGGATCCATGTCCACTTCTGTTGGAAAGATTGTATCAATCACTTCAGGATGTAAGGACAACCCTGTACAAAAACTGGCCTCTGGAGAAGGTGGTAGAGGAAGGAGTGCTTCCTCTCGCTAAAATATAGCATTGGTTCTATGGGAAGGTTAAGCAGACAATTTCGATTTTGGAACTACTCAATATAGGTACTCATAGTGATCCAAAATTGACATGTTGAGGCTTGGGGAAGGAGGGCTTGCAAGATAGGTGGTTGCAAGTCATTTATGCATGTATCCCTCCATTGTTGTGCTTGAACCTCCTCAGGTAATCTACGTTGATTTGGTCCTCGTTCTGGTTCTCTCACATTAAGAAGGTTATGGCGTTGGGGTGTAATTCCCACAATTTGTTTCATTAAGCCCGTGCCATATCGTTGAAAGTAAGAGCGGCATAGCCAACAAATGTGTGAAGCTTCTCCTAATACGAGTCGTGCACACTCTTGACAATGTGGAAATGGGTAATGCTGTTGATAGAATAAAGTGACAAAGTGATGCCCACAGCAATTTTCACCTAAGGGAGCATAAAAGTACCTAGAATGAGTTTGAAAAGGAGGAGCACTATAACCCCCGCGATGTTCAGGTTGAGTACTATCAGGGTCAATGCATGGTGGACATGTATCTCGCCAAGTATCCATCAGGAGGTATCTGGTCGTAGAACAATGAAATTTAGAAACTTCAAACTTTATACACTCATATCCATCATTACAATCCCAATCAAAAACATTGTAGATAAGATCATCTCAAAAAGAACACAATCCTCTAAAGACATAAGAAACCACATTAGTAAATGTGAGACTATTCAAACACTGATGTACCAAAGAGCTTCAATTGTAGTGTTAATGCCTTACCTTTGGTTTTGGGTAGGTTAGCAATTGTCGAGGAATTTGAGCAAGATAAGAGGATTTAAGCATTGAAGTGCTAGAATCTATGCTCAAAGGAGACTCATGTAAAGTTGGATTTGTCTTAGGTACACAAGTTGATGGTGGAATTGTGTAACAAGGAGAAATTGGGACAACTGGTGATTCAATACATGTTTTGGGAAGGTCAACACAAGGAGATTTGTAGGTGCTATCACAACCACCTATCCTATCTTGAAGAGGTTGTGTTGATTTCCTTTGCACCCCCACTGATATGGAAAACCAAGGGTGGCTTTTGGAATCTTATTGATACACTCTTTTACCTCTAGTAAACCATGGCATTTGGGAAGCCAAAGTGCTGTTGCACCCTCATAATAGCCTTGTGCTTTAAGAACATGCTTTGGGACCCAATGAGTAACAATCTGAGGTTTAGGCTTGGAAAAGATGTGCTTTTTAGGAGGCTTAGCAACTAGGCTAGATGGTACAAGTTTGTATGCATCTTTGGGTAGCCAAATTGATAATTCCTTCTTGCCTGGCCTTCTTTGAGCAGTGACTAGAGTAGTTGGAACATGCCAGCCATGGCCCTCACTTGAGGACTCATCGTTTATCCACATCATTTGTGTTGGAGCTTCAAGAGCAGATTTTGAAAGTGGGTTGTGTAAGGTAGAAACACCACCCTTTTGACATGATAAAGCTCGTGGAGTAGTAGATCCCAAGATGCAATCAGAATCAATTTGCAATTTGTATTGTCTATTCTTCCAATCTAATAAACAATCGATAGCACTTAACCATGATCGACCGAGAACAGCCTCTACCACTGCCTTGGACGTACTTGCCACATAAAAGGGAACTGACATCTGGTGATCCTGAATGGACATCATAATGACACATTTTCCCTCTATAGGGTTATCTTCACCTGAGAAGCTTCGTAAGTCAATAGAAATGTGCACGTGTTGGTTGTCCCAAGGCTATCCATGTGTCAAACAAGAGAACATTATAATCTGCACACCAGAGTCAATTAAGGCAGAGACAAAGTAGGTAGTCTCATGAAGATGAAGACACACTTGAATATTGAAAGGATCGACATATTGTTCTCATCAGTAGCCAACTGTAAGGCCAACATAGAAGCCTTGCGACGCTTCTTGGCTTTTGCAACTCTAGCTTTAGCCTCTTCTTGAGCCTGACATTTAAGTAGGTCATGTGCTTCTTTCCGTGTGTGTGCAGCATGCATTTGTTGAAGCATGGCTTCAGTTAATGGTTCATTGTATTTCTTGAGACGACTTCCATTAATGAAGTTAGGCATTTGCTCACTAGTGTCTCTAAACGCACTGCACCACTTGGAGTAAGCTCATTAATCACAAACGGTCCTAGGCCACGTTTCTTGAGCTTTCTCTTATGCTTCTTAAGTGTGTACAAGAGCACAAGGTCCCCTTTTTTGAATCGGCCAGTTGTTACATTTCTATCAAACCATTGCTTTTGTCTCCTCTTCTCGGCATACATCCCCATTACCGCCAATAAGCGGGTCTCATCAAGCTTTTCCAATTCATCAATGCATTGTGAAAGCTCATGACCAGTCCAGTCCAATTGTATCAATGGGAAGAATTGCATCTAGCCCAAAAGCAAGCTCAAATGGGGTTGTGCCCACAGATGTTTTATAGGTTGTCCTATATGCCCAAAGAACTGAGTGCAACTTTTGCTCCCAATCAGTCCTATGTCCCTCAACAATCTTTGTGAGTGCTGTGCAGAGAATCTTGTTAGTACTCTCAGCTTGTCCATTGTGGTCTGGGGATGATAGGGTGCAGAACGCTTGTGAATTACCATAAATTCTTGAAGCAAAAACTCTATGACCTCATTCACAAAGTGCACACCTTGATCACTAACGATTTCAATAGGTAAGCCATAGCGTGTAAACACGTACTCATACAAGAACTTGGCTATGGTTCTGGCATCATTTTTAACTGTAGCCTTTGCCTCTACCCATTTGGTCAAATAGTCAGTTGCGACTATAGTATATTCGGCATGCGTGTGATGAGCTGGAGGTTTAATGGGACCGACAAAATCAATACCCCATTTTGCAAAACCACGTGTGCTTAACATAGGCCGCAATGGCATATTGTCCTTTGTGATGGGAGGTTTGGTCCTTTGACAATCATCACAACGTTTTACATATTCTTCGGCATCCATTTGTAAGGTTGGCCACCAAAGCCCAGACCACCTAATCAACTTAGCTGTGGTATTGCCCGAAAAGTGTCCACCCCCAACACCTGCATGTGCATGAGTCAAGATTTTCAAGTAGTCAGCTTCATATACACACATGCGTAAGTTGCCATCCTTGCCCCTCTTGTAGAGTTGGCCCTCTATCAGCATATAGTTTGCCGCTTCAACTTCAATAGCATGCTTTTGATATTTAGGAATTTTTTGATCAGTATGACCATGCTGAAGATAGTCCACAATATACTTACTCCAACTTGGTGTAGTTGAAATTTGGAATAATGTGACATTATGAATTGGCTGTTGAATTTGACATGAAGCACAGTTACGAACAAATTTTTCAGCATCCGCATGCATGGTAGGCCACCATTTCCCATCCTGAGATATACGTCGCACACAAGTAGTAGCTGATGCATGGATTCCACCGATACCCGCATGTGCCCATTCCAAGATCTCCTCATATTGGTCAGGGTTAGGTATAAGCCGCAACACTCCATCATTACCCTGACGATATAATCTCCCTGAGATTAACTTGAATGGTCGCCATAGGTCCACATTAGGACCCACTAGTTGTATCTACCCACCACTTGTCAAAATTTCTAAGATGGATTCAGACCATTTAGGAGCTGTCTCTACAAGGAAAAGTGTTGAATCTAACATATCATCATCCACACCCATAGGAGCTTCGCCAGAGGTGATTCGAGACAAATGATCTGCCCTAAGATGAGTTGTTCCTTTTCGGACTGCCACTTCAAAATCAAACTCAAGAAGGATGACAAACCACCTCACAATCCTTCCAGTTGCACAAGGCTTATTCACCAAATATAGCAATGCTTGATGGTCCACAAAAAATATGAATTTGTTTGCCAAAAGGTATTGGCGAAACTTTTTCACTGCATATATCATGGACAAACTTTCTCTTTCTGTTGTGGTATAATTCTTCTCAGCATTGTTCAACTGTCGACTAGCATATGAGATTGGGAAATCCTTATTATGTTCTCCCGATTGAGCCAAAATACATCCAATTGCAAAGTTTGAAGCATCAATATGGACATGAAAGATTTGGTTCCAATCTGGTGCCCGTAAAATGGGTGCAGTCACTAATGCTTGCTTCAACTTTTCAAAGGATTCCTCACACTCATCAGTCCAATTAAACTTTACAAGAAGAGCATATAATGGTCTGGCTAGGACAGCGTACATGTAGATGAATCGACGATAATAGCCACAATGTCCCATGAATATTTGTACCCCTTTAGGGTTGATAGGCCGAGGTAATGAGACAATGACATCAATTTTATCCATATCTGTTGGAATCCCATTGCGAGAAACAATATGGCCCAAAATTTTCCCTTGTCTTACTATGAATTTGCACTTGTCAGGATTCAAGCATATACGATAAACTTGACACTTTTGAAACACAAGTCTGAGGTGTTCTATATGATCATCACGCTCTTGTGAGTGAACACATAAATCATCCATGAAGATCTCAAGAAATTGCCTAACGTACTCCTTGAATACATGACTCATTAACCGCTGAAAGGTTGCTGGTGCATTTGTTAGACCAAATGGCATAACACAATAGGCAAAGATGCCATCTTCAGTAGCAAAGACCGTCTTGTGTTGGATCAATTGACACTTGATTGTAACCGGAGAATCCATCCAAGAAACTATATGCCTTTTTCCCTACAACTCATTCCAGAACATGATCAGTGATTGGAAGTGGGTAATGATCACGTACAGTAGCTGCATTTACCTTCTTGAGGTTTACACATACTCGAAGTTTTCCATTTTTCTTGGCCACCACTACAATAGGGGAGACCCATTCAGTGTGTTCAATCTCATAGATAAATTCTGCCTCTCTAAGAGCTTGTCTATTTCTTCTTTTATCTTTCGTGCAAAATTCTCATTGTAAGTATAAGGACGTTGCTTGGAAGGCTTTGCATCCTCTCGCAATGGAATTGTATGCTGACATATGCTTGGATCAACTCCTTTGAGGTCTTTATAACTCCAAGCAAAAACATCGCGATACTCCTTTATTGTTTGAATTAATAACTTCTCCTTATCTAACAAGTCTGTGGCA
Source organism: Cibotium barometz (assembly GCF_041138505.1). Lineage (NCBI taxonomy): Eukaryota > Viridiplantae > Streptophyta > Polypodiopsida > Cyatheales > Cibotiaceae > Cibotium > Cibotium barometz. The sequence goes on from NC_141104.1 coordinate 18,551,073, forward strand.
ATCCACACATAGCAAGGCTCTTCTCCTGGCTTAGCGATATCAATTTTTTTTGCATCTTCTGGACCATCATATGAAACCCCTGGCATGCTTGGCTTTTGTCGCATAGGCTGTTGAAGAACAATCTTCAGATCTTGAAGAGTGTACTATGTGAAGTTGGGGGGAACATTGAGACCTTGTTCTTGTCCACTTGAGTCGTCACTCATTGAAGACCATGCGGTTTTGAGCTCTCCTTTGCAATCTTGCATCAGATTTTTTTGTTCAACCGTTATCTTTGCACTTCCGACATTCTCTTTTGAATCGGTTTTAGACTTGAGTTTTGGTTTTTGTTTCTTCATTTTTTTACGATTTTTGCTAACAGTTTTTAGCTTTTCTCCTGGTTGGAATCCATCTGATCGTTTTACTTAGTCTTTGATACTATCTTGTGCTTGGACATAGTATAGATATCCATTCTTTCCTGAGAAGTGAGGTGGTGGTCGAGAGTGTTCATTCTTAAACTCCTCCTTTTCTTTTTGTATTCTCTCACGTCGTTCCCTCTCATCTTGTTTACGGATTCTCTTATGGCTCTTACAACATTTACATTTAGGTCGGCTTCGAGGGATCTCTACTTGAACCTCCCTTCCTCTCAAGAGTAGGCGTGTCTTTCCTAACTCTTCCTTAGGGATTATCACATCATTATCAAAATCAGAGTCCCATCCATCTTCCTTATCAGCATCATTAGCAGATTCGAGTGTTAAATCCTCCACTGAGACTTCCTCTACATGCAGTGCTGTTGTGGATGTATCCCCATAGTACAAAACATCTAGAAGGTCACATGGTTGTACCATTCGTATAGGAATAATGTCATATCCATCTGAGTCACAAAATTGAATTGGCTTAGGTAAAGCACATGTCGATAATGTTGCAAGGACATGACTCCATTCTAGTTGATCAATTAAGTGCTCAGGGAAGGGTTGTGGAATGTATGCCTCATCTGATACACTTCGATTACCCTTAAGTCTCTCAGTGTTGAAATCCCTACATGAGGCTCCACACATCCACAGATCTTCTCGCCCATCTGACAATGTAACTCTTGAGCCCTCAGATGAAGCAGAATCAAACTCATCTATTGGAGACCTTGTTACATCACGATATGAGTGATTCTTTAGGTTGACCCTTGTGATGACAGAATCATGTCGGAGGTACAAATAATTGTATCCCCAATCTTGAATCATTTGAAATTGTCGCATGAATGGTCTACCCCCAATATCACTTCATAGTTTGGATGTTTTCCAAAATCCACTACTGCAAAGGTGTGCTCATATTCAATCCCACATGTGGTGACCAATATGTTCTCAAGCAGCCCAAGGGGATGTTCTAAGCTTCCATTTGCTAGTAGCTGCAAGCACATCCTGGTACTCTTAATAGCTGGTTTGCCCCAAGGGGATGTTCTCAAGCAGCCCAAGGGGATGTTCTAAGCTTCCATCTGCTAGCTGCAAGCGCATCCTGGTACTCCTAATAGCTGGTTTGCCCCACTTTTCCCAAATGGACCTTGTCACAATGCCCACTCCTGCACCACTATCAAGTATTGCAGTTGAAGCTACTTTTCGCACTTCTAATGGGAGGGTAGCATTTCCCTGATCGTCCTCACAAAATTTTCCTACTTTGTTGATAGGAACTGGCATAACATGCTTTGTCTCAGGGTGTATAGTACAATGATGGTGACCCTTTTGTAGCAATACCTGCTCTGACAAACATGTGGCAATATCATTCCACAACTCAGGTCGAAGCTTTATCAAATCAAGCAAAGGTAAGGTACAAGCCACTGGTGCTGACAAAATAGCTTGCACGATACCCATATCCATCTCCTTTGTCAACCTTCTATGCATGGAGGGTATCCTCAAGGTTTGAGAACAGTTCTCATATTCTCCTAAATATGATGGTAAGGTTTTCATTGTATGCTTACTTCTAGGAGAAATAATTGTTTGAACTTCCTCCTGGATGCTTGGGCGTCTAAAGTTGTTTTCTGTGCCCCTGGTAAAATCCACCTCAGAGAATGGAGGTGAAATAATAGAGGACATATTCTCATTAACTTTCTCATGAACTGCTACCCACATCTCATTTGCCATGTCCTCGTTAGCATCAATAACTACATCATTGCATGGGAAGGCAAGTCTAGGTGGTGGCAGAATACCTTCTTTCAATGGGGTGGCAATTGGTGCAGACTTCTCGCTATGAGATTGTGAGATGAGCTCACTTTTCATTTCCCAACTTGATGACACTTCTGGTATGGTTTCTAATGTTGGCTTAAGAGAGGTTGGGCCCCGAGGGATAGGTGGAGGTGGGCCCTCAAGTATTGATTGAGCTTCCCTAATGAGTTGCTGATGTACAGCTAGATTGATCTTCTCCTCACGAGGGTTTGGGTATTCTTGAAGCTTCTTGGGTAGCTCAGATAAAGCTGCAATGCGACTTCTATGAGCATCAATGATGGCATCTAGAGTCTCATTCACCTTATCCACAAAAACAGAACCCCTAGAACTATCCTCGGTCTCGTACTAGCCTCATCTTGTTTAGCACTAGGCCCAAGTTGAGGTTGATGCTCCTCATGCACTTCTTGGGATGTAAAAGCTTGATCCCTCATGTTTTGTTTATAGACTTCTTGAGAACTAGTGGATGCACTCTTAGTTTGCTTGTTGCGGTTCTTTTTCCTCCTAGTGGTCCTTTGTCTATTGGAATGTAGGGTCTTGTCCACTAGATTTGCCTTTGCATCCCTAGTTCGAGGTGTCTCATCAGTTTGCATTTCGGCATTTCGTGTCTGTGATCTAGTCATGACTCTAAGTGGCACGACATCCTCATTCTCTGATGAAGGTGGCGATGGAACTGCCCCTACAAAGTTGAGTGAGACCTTTGGTTGAGAGGTGCCTTCCTCATGTGGTTGAGAGGTGCCTTCCTCATGTGGTTTCAGCAAAACAATCCTTTGGGAAGTGTTCTACACAACACCCTAGACAATATCTTTCAATTGGTGGAAACTGTGGTATTGTTGTATTGGATCGAGCTGCTTGCCTTGAGCGATGTGGACAATCACGAGCCCAATGGGGTTCTCCGCACTCATAACAGGGGCCCATTAGTTTGGCTTCTACTTTCCTTTGCTGCCATTGACCTGAGGGGCGTGGAGTCCTAGGTTGGTAGCCACCTAGCAACATCAAAGAATTTTGTTCCGCTGGTTGCGCCTCCCGTGCTTGGCTTGGATATGCGGGACTTTCAAAGAGATTTTCCTTGGATGAATATGATGCATATTCCTCCTCCACATAGCCTGGGTTTACCAAGTCTCTAACACATATTTGAATTGTCGTAGTCAACAACCCTCACAGGAGTAGTCCCAGGAGCAGGAGGTTGAGCTCCAAGAACAGGTTGTTCTTGCTCTTGTGCCATCGGTGGCTTACGTTCAAAATTAGTATACTGTTGATGCATTTGTGGAGTCACTCCACCCCTTTGCTGCTCACGCTCCTGTCTCATTCTTGCAATGCGAGTACATTCCTGTGTGGTGTGGGTAAAGTTCCAAGCACAGGCCTGGCACCACTTCTTTGTGGGTTGGTTTGTGACTAGAGGAGAAAAGGTATTACATTCTTCGGTTTTATGGTTACCGCCACATGCTCCACAAAGATGAGGACCTATAGGTAGTACACTCCTCATTCGCTGCTCTGCTGTTGTTGTGGCTGCATGGGTGGGCGATAGGTTTGTCCCAATCTCCTTAGTACTAGGTTAGCTATCTGGTCTAGATTTACTAGCGCACTAGACCCTGAACTTTGGTCATCACCCCACTGATCCCTAGGTTGCACCTCAGGGCTAGAACCATCTTGGAATTTGAAGTTATTTGTGAAATCCATAGCATCATGGCAACACTCATTGAAGCATGTAGCTTGTGGATTTGATCAGCTCTCACTCATCTCTCATAATAAACACATAACCCAAGGTATTAGGCAGCAAAATATATACTTAGGGCTTAACCCCTCACCATGAAACTTGCAAAGCAAGTTCTCTTCCCAGGAAAACGAACCATCCTCACCTTAAAAGAACTATGGCACAGAAGACATCATCATCATCATCACAATTCTCACTCTCACTCTCTTCTTCCATAGTTGCAAGATCAAAAAACACAAGAGAGACAAGAGGAGAGTTGTGCAAAAACCAAGCAAGAGAAAAGAATCGTGTGAGTCGGTAGAAGAAGGAAGGAGTTGCAACCAACCTCCAACCAATTCAAATCACATGACTCCTCAATTTACCTTCTTGAATTAATTAAAAATAATGCACTTACATGGGTTTTTAGACCTTAAAAAGAGGTCTTGATTTGAAATGAAAAAGAAAAACTCCTAACCTTTCAAATTTGAGAGACACACACACATATATTGCACATGGCTTTTATAAAGTGTGGACCTACTATTAGCCATACCAATTAATTAAAAATAATGCACTTACATGGGTTTTTAGACCTTAAAAAGAGGTCTTGATTTGAAATGAAAAAGAAAAACTCCTAACCTTTCAAATTTGAGAGAGACACACACATATATTGCACATGGCTTTTATAAAGTGTGGACCTACTATTAGCCATACCAATTTACAATGGTTCCTCAAAATATTACAATAATAACCAAAAAGCATAAATGCCATAACTTTATCATTAGAAATTTGAATTGCTAATGTTGAATCGCTATACTAAATGGCCAAATTTGTGCCAAATTTAGGGTTTATCATTTCTCCCATAGACAAGTGTAAAGCCTCTTGCGAGCACAAAAGAATGAGCTTTGCACCATCATGGAAACCTCTTAAACACACTCTTCACGCATCACCATAATTATCTCCCTCATCTACTTCACTTCTTCTCTTCTTTTAACTAGCCTACCTCATAATGTTGTTGTGAATCCAACCATCTTCATGCTAGCAATAGCAAGAACACACCAACCAATCCATATGAAAGAAAAACAACTCCACCATGAAAGCTCATGAGAATAAACCCCAACAAAGATATAGACACCCTCACAAAAAATTAAGATTAAGCTCTCCACACTTCTATGTGCGTGTTTAGTTTTGATGAGAGGATTTTTATTATGCAAAAAGAAAAGCTTGACTAAGGGTTCTTTAGGTGATATAATCATGGAATTATTGGTAGGAGAGCAAAGAACTCTTCTTGAGGCCCCAAAGTGTGCAAAGAAAAGACCAAATTCACCTTCGGAGCACTCTGCATATGAATACCCACTTACAAAAGACCATTCACACCACCATTTTAAAACCTTAATTGAATTAAGGTTTAAATTAACCTTATTTTCTTATGCAAATCTAGAGTAGGATGGCAATGTGTGTGGCTCCAACAGCTTCTTGCAGGTTGCTCGACTTGTGGCTAGAAGCATCCTGCACACGCGAGCATTGTGTAGCTATCGAATAGCTTGCACAGGACGTTGGATAGGAGATGACTTTTCTACTTTGTCTTCTCCATGGATTTCTCGCACAAGGCAAAGATGATGGTCACCTCCTTGTTTTGTTGGGTAGAGAACCTTCTTCTTCACACTTCACACCATAATGTGCATCATCTCTAGCTTCTCTCTGTTGCTCATGGCTAGTGTTGTCTCGGATGCAATGCAACGGAACCAAAATGATCAATTCTCACCCATCTCTCACACAATAAATACACAACTAGGGTGCTAGGCATCAAAATATATGCTTAGGGCTTAGCCCCTCACCACATGAAACCAACAAACAAGCCAACTAGGGTACTAGGCATGAAAATATATGCTTAGGGCTTAGCCCCTCACTACTATGAAGCCTACAAACAAGCTCTCTTCCTCCCAAGAAAACAACCCATCCTCACCTCAAAAGAGCTATGGCACATCATCATTGTTGACAAATGTGCTGCCAAAGAGCACAAGGAAGAGATAGGGAGCGAGTTGAGTAAGCCAAACAAAAATAAAGTCCAACATGCGGCCACATGAGCAAAGGGAATTATCTTACATTGATATACAAGCCCAAGGGTGTACCTCCTCATATAAAAGGGGCTATTTCAAGCAATGAGATATGTAGCAAGTACTCAAGCCTCTTTATGAATATAAATCTTAATCTTGTAACCTAATTGTGCTTGAGTCTAACCTTAATTAGTTCAGTCTATTCAACATCATGAGCAAACTTAGGTTACATCCACCTTAAATTAGTTCACTCTTTAATCACATTAGATAAGTGTAAGATTAATACTAATCACATTAATCACATTAGATAAGTGTAAGATTAATACTAATTACCAGTGCCATGCACATGGCACCCATGATTTTCAACATGGTATCAGAGCCTCCCTCTCCCCTTTGACCTTCTCCAAATTACTTTCTTAGTTCCCAACTCACTAATTTTTAATATCATTATCCCCATCAATGATACTTTCTCCAAGCTCAATTGGACACTCCAATTTTAGCTGATGTTAATTACGGATTAAGAACTAATTAGTATTATTAATAGTCAATTAGCTATTTGAAGCAGAAATTGGTGTTACAAATCACACGTGGAGGTATTGTTTGGCATATGCAAACATTCACTTGCATTCAAATATCTCTCACCTCTTTGTATCTCTCACTTTTAAGTTTTTAAAAGCACTCTTTTGCATTGTTTTAACTTTTAAGTTTTTAAAAGCACTCTTTTGCATTATTTTAACTTTTGTAAACTGCTTGGAGTTAGACACTGCTTGGAGTTAGACACTGCCCAACATCAAGGCAAAACCTCTCCTTTGCATTAAAAAAAATAAAATCAATCATTGTACTTTTTATCTAACATCAAACATCACCATTGCATGTAATTATTTCATTAAGATTGTTCCAAATCATTGAACTCCAACTTGTAAGAGACTAGACACTGCCATTGAAGCTAGACGAAGCTCATGGTATGACATTCTCACATAGCATCAAGCATGAAAAATATCATAGAAAGGCTCATTGGGGAAGGGACATACACACGGGCAAAGCACCTCATTAGCATGAATGGGTACACACATGTGCATAAGCAAAGCAAAGATGCACAAAACACTTTCCTAAGCATGCCAAAAGTGCACACACATGAAGTGACTACATGTATGGTACTCACACATGAAAGCATATGCAATGAAGCACAAATGGCACTTAAGGAAGAAGAATCAAAGCACTAAGCACAAAGTGGCAGTAAGAAGAACCAAGTCCATATCAAAGAACCTATCAAAGAGCTAAAGTCAAGCTAAAGAGTAAAGACCAAGAGCCAAGAAGCATCCAACAATGCAAAGAAGAAAAAGAATGAAATGACATCGACATGAAGAACTATCCAGCCAAGTTAGAAATGAGGGGGGTGGGGGGTGAAAATATCTTGTAACCGACATCCAACCACCTTGAGTAGCCCAAAGATTTGGCACCAAGGCGGGGTGTTAAGAAATGTGGTGTCAAAGAGCACAAGGAAAAGATAAGGAGTGAGTTGAGTAAGCCAAACAAGAACAAAGTCCAACATGCAACCACATAAGCAAAGAGAACTATCCCACATTGATATACAAGACTAAGGGTGTACATTCTCATATAAAAGAGGGCCATTTCAAGCAATGAAATATGTAACAAGCTCTGAAGCCTCATTATGAGTACAAGTCTCAATCTTGTAACCTAATTGTGCTTAAGTTTAAGCTTAATTAATTTAATCTATTGATCATCATAAAAAAACTTAGGTTACACCCACCTTAGATTAGTTCACTTTAGATTAAATTAGGATTAGCACTAATAGCCATGCACATGGTATCGATGATTTTCAACAACCATCACCATCACCATCCTCACTCTCACTCTCTTTTTCTAGAGTTGCAAGATCAAGAAGCATGAGAGACAAGAGGATAGTTGTGCCAAAACCAAAAGAGAGAGAAAAGAATCATGTGAGTGGGTAAAAGAAGGATGCAACTAACCTCCAATCAACTCAAATCACACGATTCCTCAATTTTCCTTTTTGAATTAATTTGAAAATATTTTCCTTACATGGCTTTTTAGAACTTAAAAAGAGGCCTTCATTTAAAATGAAAAAGAACAACTCCTAACCTTTCAAATTTGAGAGACACACACAGATATATTACACATGGCTTTACAAAGTGCGGACCCACTATTAGCAATGCCAATTTACAATGGTTCCTCAAAATATTATAATGATTGTAACCAGAAGGCATAAATGCAATAACTTATCATTAGAAATTTAAATTGCCAATGTTGAACCATTACTAAATAGCCAAATTAGTGCCAAATTTAGGGCTTATTAGGATTAGGGCTATAAAATCACATAATCCTTGGCTCATTTTAAGGGCTTAATTGATGGAAACTAGTCTCTAGTTTTTTCTTGTTATTATGTCTATCTAATTTTTTTCAGTGCTTGATTAGTATCCTACTTAATCATGGAGTTATTTTTGTACGTTAAACCATCTTAGCTTAGTGAACTTTAACTTGGTATCAGAGATTAGGCTTATGAGATGATTAGATCTTAGGTTAGGGAGTGATTATGGTTTGTTGCTGCTTTGTGAGCAAAGGGATTATGTGCATTCTCATAGAGAAAAAGGGAATTGAGTGTGCAACTTCTGTAATGCTCACAATAAATAATAGGGAGCTACATCAACAAGTGACAGCAGCCAACAAAGCAGTGTGTACTATCCTTTTTAGCAAGAAGTCAAGAGAAAGTTAAGGAGGAGTGAGAGAGTGTACAGCAGGCAAACCTGTCCATTGAAAGGTTTCTAAAGGAGCTGGTGGGATTCAGACACAGTCGTCGGTGATAGGGCTTCTTTCCAATCCTCACAGCATCTCATCTCAGAAAGAGAGACGCCTCCAGGAGCACCATTCATCTCTGAGATTAGTAGGGAGTGCAGAGAGGAAGAGAGTCGGAGGACAACCTAAAGAAGACAAAGTCCTCCTTCCTTTGTTTATTCAAATAGCCCTTCACACCACTTCTTACACAAGAGCTTGTTCACATGATGTGTGAAGGAGTGTCTTCACAAGCACTTTTCTTTCTAGCACGTAAACACGGACTCCATCATCAACAACAGCATCACCAACAAAATCTCCACAAGTTCCTATGACGGGTGTCATTAAGTTCTTCATTGACATATGGAAATTATTAATTAAAAATTCGCCTTCAAATTTGTGTAGCTTCTGTATAAATAGCGGCCAAATGAGCACGCGTGTGGAATGAGTGTGTGTATGTGAGAGTGAAGAAATATCTCTTGGGAAAGTGTATGAACATAGCCCCACTGATTTGTTCGCAAACAAGAAGACAAGCTCAAATCCTCTGAGTCTAAAGCGAAGAACAAGCAAATAAATCGAGCAATCGAAGGCTACTAAAGGCAATAGAGAGAGTAAAGGCATGAATGTTATAACCCCATCCTCTCGTGTGTAAAGTGTCAAGTCAAAGACACTATTGTAGCCCACAGAGAAAGCTGAGATGGACCACTCTAGCATATGACTAGGAGTGTAGGTTCAATGTAGCATGTTAGGTGATGGACCCTCATCACATCGAGGGGGAGTGTTAAAATAGAAATGTGTGAGGGTACAAGATCATGAGTAGAGCAAGGACAAGATCATGCACATTAGAAAGGAAGAAATACTAAGGGTCCTAATTCAAAGGTTGATTTGTATGGTTACTTATAAAAGGTGAAGTCAATGATAAAAAAGGTAGTATATGAAAAGCACAAGGAGGCACATGGAGTGTGAGCATTTATCAACACATGGATGGCACAAGGGTGCATGTATCTTGTGGATGAGAGCTAGAAAAGCATTTAATACTTGGCTCATTTTAAGAGCTTGATTAATTGAAACTAGTCTTTATTATTATATTCAACTAATTATGATTAGTTGAAACTAGTCTTTATTATATTCAACTAATTATATTCAACTAATTATGATTAATTGAAACTAGTCTTTATTATTATATTCAACTAATTATGATTAGTTCTTAATTAATCATGGAGTTGTCTTTGTACTTTGAACCACCTTAGCTTAGTGAATTTTAACTAGAAGTGTCCCAGATTAAAAGGAGAGGAGAAAATATTTTCGCTTTTTTGGAAGAGATGAGGGAGCCCTATCCATCATTGCATTAGGACTAGGAGATAGTTTCATCCATCATATTACATCGAAAGAAAATTTGAAAGGAGCATGGGATGAACTAGAAAAGTTGTTAGGTGGTGCCAAAAAGTAGAACTCTAAAATTGGTTTAAAATTTCAAATTTTGGATAAGACATCAAAGAAAGTGAGTCACTTCAAGCTCACTTAAATAAAATGAAAATTGTCATGCACCAACTTGCATGTGTTGGAGCTCTAGTGGATGAGGAGGATGCTATAGCAATCCTTCTCACAAGAGCATGAACTTGGAAGCATTTAGCCCATTGGTGGCTATCAAAAAGAAAACTCAAGTTGACACTCAAGTAAACATAATGATCAAAGAAAAACCAAATGAAGGGGCTTCCCAAGAAGGAGGCCAATCATCAGAACATCTCTTCTAATTGATGGAAGAGGGCACTTCTTCCACCTTGTGTTTAACCCACTCATTTTATGTCCTACCCTTGGTGTAAAATTTCAAGCCCTAAGCCAACATTGTAGACTATGAGACACCTTGATAGACCACTCTAGCAAATGACTAAGAGTGTAGATCCATGGTGGTAGTAGTTCATCACTTAGGGGGAGTGTTAAAAAGTAAGTGATGTTGGGTGAATATCACGAGCAAGGGGAGTGCTATGTGACCCTCAAACGATATGAGTTGTATTAGTCATAGACTATGGTTCAAAGTCTCAAAGGAAGCCTAAATGTGAAGATGCATGTGGAATGTCCAGCCAAAATGGAGGCCAAGAAGAATAAGATGGTGGAATTCTTCTATTGCAATTTCTATTACGACACACCTAAGCACATGTAGACAAAATTCAAGCAATGGGAGATAGATGAGAAAAATGGTACTTTGAAACCGTCAAAGAGGGAGTAAAGCAGAAGCTCTTTTTTAGTGATTGAAGAAATTTATGCAAAGGTAGATTTTTCTACATCACTCGAGTTGATGCATGTCAATGGACTTTGCACATAGCTTCAATGGAGATGGGTGTGGCCTTTGTGGCTCAAGGAGATTGGTGTTAATGTTAGTGAGGACTAGGGATAGAGGCAAGGTGGACAAAGAGTTTGTATGGTCAAAGAAAAGGCCACGTGAGATTCTTGTCAGTTTGAGGAGGATCCATGCGATGGTACCATGGGCTATGCTTATTATCTCCCCTTCCAAAAATGTACCTGGATGACTGTCATATTAGCAAGACGATGAGGCTTAAGGCAAGTGGTTGAAAGAGTGGTGCCTATATGTCTATTACATGTAGGTGGTTTTGAGAGTGGTTCCTATATGTCTATTACATGTAGATGGTTTTGAGAGTGGTTCCTATATGTCTATTACATGTAGATCCCATGTGTGTATTACAGGTGTTGTGTGCATGGTCATGGGTGTGCCCATGTGTGTTCATGCAAGGTCATGCATGGCCATGGGGGATAAAGGTGTGTGTATTGCAAGTGTCATGCATGGTTATGGGGCTAAATGTGTTCCTATGTAGAAGCTCCCTCTGGTGAGAACTACACACTACTTTATTTGACTCTTTTTTCATGTGGCTTGTGTGTAGCAACACCTCCAAACAAGGATTTTGTACCAAATTTGGACCCATAAAGGATTTGAAAAGTAGCAAATAGAGTCCCCTAGCATGGGGTGAGACTTACGAAATTTGGGCCCATTAGGAATTTGTAAAGTAGTAAATAGAGCACGGGATGGGTTGAAACTTACCAAGTCATATTGGTTCCAAAGATCTAGCCGATCTCATAGAAAGATGTGCATGATCCCAAGGGGTTTCCAAAACCCGATATGCAGCATGACTTCAAAAGTGACCAATCTATGATTGTGGAAGTATTTGACCATGCCATAAAGATCTATCCGTTGGAGGAAGTTGGGACCTTTATTGAGATCAAAGACCAACTGTTGTTGCTCTTTACTTTTCCATTGGTTCTTGGGTACCTCCTCAAGGATGAGGATGATGAGTTGGAAGAACCAGCATGTGGCTTTTATAACGGGGTCAAGGACCTTGGTGTAGTAGAGGTCATTAAAGTTCTTCATTCGGAGCTACATCTCCATGGTGGTGAGGGGTATGGGGGCATCAATGTATGGGAGGTTATACGGTCCCTTTTTCTTCCATGTGCAGTAACTTGTACTATGACCACCTTCTTTTGATTGGAATCTTTTTATTAGCACGTACTTGGGATCAATGGAGACTTCTCTGGGTGTGGCCATGTATTTCCACCACATTTGGTGATCATTAAGGAGATAAGGTGCCACTTGTGTTGGCTCGACCACGTGACGGATTAGCTCGACCCATTGGTGAGTGCTCATTTTTGGCGTGCTTGGGGGAGCTAAAAAGTCATGGGTCGAGTCCGATGGAATGGTCCATGAGAGACCAATCTATGTCATCTTTGAATGTTTCACGGAGGTAGGTATGCGATGATCCCAAGGGCGGAAGGCCAACCAAGCAGATATGGTAGAGGTTGGGATGATGTAGGAGTGGGTGATAGATTTGGGGGAGGGTGGGGGGAGCTTCCTGCTCACGAGCTTACTCATGATAAGCTTGGTGACTCTCTTGATGGGCATCTTTGTTTTGGGTTCCACGCACCTCATACGTGGATGTGGGTCATGGATTAGGGAATGGGGAAAGCTACGTGAGGCTGCGGTTATAGTGGAGCTGGTGCTAAGGCATGTGGGCGGTTGAAGGTTCCTCCATGGCTGGGGCCTTGGGAAATAAGCGAGGATGGGAGGGATGTCTCTTGGTTATGCCTATTTTGGGGAGATTGGGGCTTGGGGTTATCAACGAGATGTTATGTCATAAGTCAGGGATGGGATGGGCGAGGCACATGGGGTGGAAGCTCTTTGCCAATGACATGACAAAGTTTCTTTGTGGATGTATGCATGGTAGCTATAGATGCTGATGTATGGTACTTTGATAGTGGTGCTAGCGCACATCACATCACAATGCCATCTCTTCTCTTACTTGGAAGATGCTCCCAAGGTGTCACAGTTACATGTGCATCAAAGATGTGGTCTTTGTGGAGAATTCTTCTCAGCCACCTTGCTTGAGTGCAAAAGATAGCCACATGTAGGCTCACAAGATCTCTTTGTTAATACTCTTCTTCCTTTGTATGGTACATATTTACCTGGTGTTGGGCATTGCAACACTTAGCCTATGGTTGGAAATCAGCCCATATATGCTGAAAATCAGTAGCTAGACATACCTAATGTTGAGCCCATTGGTTAGGTAGATGTTGATGAAGTGGGAGAGGAAAAGATAGCCATGCACGAAGCTAAAGTCGTACCTCATTGGCTGTTTCAAACCTTATGAGATAGCCATCTTAAGGCTCCCTTGCCAAGGAAAATGTGTGCTAGTTCTTACCATGTATTAAGGCACTTTGTTAATCGTGCTCTCATGAGAACCTTGTGCAATAAAGAGGAGCCTATTTACTTTGAGGAAGCACAATAAGATGATCATTGCATGCATGCTATGTAGGATGAGTATGATTCCATACTCAAGAATGACACATGGTATTTGGCAGATTTGCCTCATGATGACAAAAAGGCCATTTGTACAAAGTGGGTTTACAAGCTGAAGAGAAAAGCAGATGGTAATGTTGACCGCTACAAGGCAAGGCTTGTTGTTTTTTCCAAAGGTTATGCTAAGTGAAAAGGCATAAATTATGATAAGGCTTTTGCACCCACATCTTGTATCACCACCATTTAGTCCATCTCGCATTGGCAGCACATCATGCATGATGGCATGTACATCATTTGGACATCAAAACTGATTTCTTGAATGGTGACTTGCACAAGGAGGTATATGTATTTTAGCCTCATGATTTTGTACAAAAGAGGTAGGAAAGAAAAGTATGTAGGCTTAAGAAACCTATATATGACCTTAAGTAGGCTCCTAGGGCTTGGTATGAAACATACTTGGTTGCACATAGTTTATGGAATAGTCCTACTAAGAGTACTTGTCCTCCAGAGAACTCACAATGGTTTCTTGTACGTTGATGACATGCTATAGGCCCTAATGAGGAACAACCTCAATGCTTCTAGCACATGTGGAATCAAAGCTAATAGCCCATTGGCCGAGGTGTTGAAGCTTGCAAGTTTAATCATTTGGGACGAGGCTCCAATGATGCATAGGTACATATATGAAGCACATTGAAGGACATTATGCAAAATGATACAATGTTTGGTGGAAAAGTTATGCTCTTTGGTGGTGACTTTAGGCAAATCTTTCCGATTGTGCTAAAGGGATTGCACGAAGACATTGTTGATGCAACGTTATGCCGGTCACATATTTGGAGATATGTGAGTATTTTAAAGCTCACCCAAAACATGCGGGTTAGACAGAGTGCTTATAGTGGTATAGAACATGAATTTGTCAAATGGACATTATAAATTGGGGATGGCACTATAGGTCAGCCAAACAATGAAGGTAGAGTAGTAATTCCATCGCAAATGTTGATCCATGGCAACTCTGTTTTGAGTTTGGTAGAATGGGTGTACAAAGATCTTCATAGAGTTGAGGATTATGCATGCTTCTTCAAAGACCATGCTATTCTTGCACCACGAAATTTAGAGGTTGATGAGATCAATGAACTAACCTTGAGTTCGTTGCCTGGTCTTGAAAGAGAATACCTTAGTGCAGATTCTGTTGTTTCTTGCGAGAATGACACGATACTGTATCCAATTGAGTACTTGAACAGTTTGAACTTAGGTGGTGGTTACCCTCCTCACCGCTTACTTCTAAAGATTAATGGGCATATCATTTTGCTCAACAATTTGGACCCTCGACACACAGGGACTTTTTGTAATGGTACTAGATTGATATGTAAGCAATTTAACTCAAAGGTAATAGAAGCATAAATCATTACAGGTACAAACATTGGAGACAGAGTCTTTATTCCCAGGATAACATTTGTGCCTGTTATGCTTCAATTACCGTTTGACATGAGAGAAGGAAGCAATTTCCTGTCAAGTTAGCTTTTGGTATGTTAATAAATAAGTCCCAAGGACAAACATTGAGTGTATTGGGACTTTATTTGGCCACACAAGTATTCACACATGGACAACTGTACGTCGCTATTTCACATGTTAGATCATCCGATGCAGTGAAAGTGTGTGTAAAGCATATTGTGGAATATGAAAATGGCACAACAGGTTCAAATGAAGTCTTCACAACCAATGTTGTCTACAAGGAGGTTTTGCAAATGGCATGCCAAAGAATTTAAATGTAAATTGCAGAATGTTAGCGACTACATTTATACATATCTTTGTGCAATGAAGTAAGCATTTGATTGGACAATGTTTCTAAAGATGTGCAAGTGCAGTCTTTATTTGCTTTTGGATTGCTTTTATATACAATGCCCTTATATTATTCGTTGCTTGGCTCAAGCTACTGAGCACACACACACACACACACACACACACACACACACACACACACACACACACACACACACAGAGCCATATATATATATATGTGTGTGTGTATATAGATAGATAGAGAGAGAGAGAGAGAGAGAGAGAGAGAGAGAGAGAGAGTGTACTATATTTGATATCAGCCCAGGGATATATTGCTTAGGATGGATGTGGGGCAAGGAGATCATTTTTGTTCGTTTATGGTGATGGACAAGATATTGAAGGTAAATGTTTTAGACATTTGCTGTAATTTAGGTATTATTGTTTTCCAAGATTTGCCTGGAGTTTGCTTGGAGTTCAATGGAGCATGAGGAGCTTGGGAGTCTTCATCAAAAAGCGGAAGCTATATTATAAGTAAGTGCCTAATCTTGCTACTCTTGAAGTTCATTAATTTCTTATTTCCTTTAAAATTAGCTAAAAATTGCATAAGTAGCTTAATCTTATAATTAATCCTAGAATAGTAGATTTAATCAAGCATTTTAGGCATCATTGGATATCTTGGGGTTAACTCAAGCCATCCACAAAAAGAAAACCATTAAAAAAACATTAAGAAAAACCCAAAACCACAGAGATCTCAAAGGAGGCTAGGTACATTTTCGTCTCTGCCAGTCTCTTTGAGAAGTGAATGGTCGTTCACTTCTCAAAGCCACAGCCGTATGCTTCTTAGCCGTGACTGTTCACTTCCCCTAGCCAAATCTTTCCAAATCTACCTCATGAATGACAATATTTAGCATTGAAAGGGAATAAAATGCATTAAAAAGGAGCAGAAAAAGCATTGAAGAGGGGTAGAAAAAGGGTTCATCTGTACAGTTAGGAGAATATTAGAGGGCGTCTATCAAAAGACACATCATTTTGGAGAATTTAGGAGATCTGCTAGCCCCCTAGCACAAGCGCACACTTGTACCTATTGTGAGCGAATGGCCATACCCTTATCAGTGTATGGTTTTGGAATATATACATAGAGCAACATGGCTCCAAAAAATCAATACCTCAATGGTATAAGCATGAGACGACGATACTGGGCTATGGACATGCCGTGGTACAATCGCTCCCTTACCACTATTGGAGCTATAATCTTACTTCTCGAGATAAAACGGCTAAGAAGTCTGAAAAGTTGACAAGTAACCCTAAAATCTCAAGGTGTGGGATGATAAAGGATAACACCACGAACCACCTTTATCCTCAATAGGACCATGGCTAAAGAGATGTTCTTCCTCAGCTCATCTGGCGCTGGTTGCAAGAGGCGTGGACATATTGCCATGCGTACCACTTATGCTGTCGTCTCTCAGCTGGGTCTGGAAAATATAACTGCTCGAAATGATTAGTGAGCCTTGCCTTGCTCATTCGAGTCATAGCGGAGGAGAGGATATGCTCAAAAGCGAAAGCAGCCATTTCCTATGTTTGAGTAAGATTGGCGATACTAGATAAACATGGGCCATCCATCTATAAAATCCAATTCATCAATTAAAAGTCTTTAATAATGAACTTAATCTAAATGAAAACACAATATGTGAATGCTCTTTTCCAAGATTATAAATTTTTATCAAATTTGGTCTTTTATTCTTAAGCTTTCAACAAAGCTCTGATACCAACTGTGAGACCCCTGCCCTCGATGCACAGCCTTCTCTGGGGCGCTAGCATGCAAGTAGCAACCTCTTGCGCACGATAGGGTTTCTCACTTGAGGCCTTGCCCATGAATGTCTGGACAAGAAACTAATCCGGCAGTTTCTCTAAAATTGAGACTGGAAAAACTTCCCTTGCCCAGAAAACTTAGGCGATTCCACCAGGAAAAATCTTCTAACAAAAAATTTATAACGGGTCAAGGCCTTAACTATCCTTTCTATTCTGACCTCGCTTAAGGGGAAAAAAACAATGATTTCTATGAACCAAGTGCAAGTCCCTTCCTTGATCTGGCCATGTGACCTACGGGTTTGGTCAAAATAGAAAGGATAGTTAAGGACTTGACCCGTTAGATAAAATTATAGTTAGAAGATTTTTCTTGGTGGAATCGCCTAAGTTTTGTGGGCAAGGGAAGTTTTTCCAGTCTCGATTTCGGAGGAACCGCCGGATTAGTCTCTTGTCCAGACATTTGCCGGCGAGGCCCCAAGTGGGAAGCCCTGCCCTGCATAAGAGGTTGCTACTTTTGCTACTAGCGCCCCAGAGAAGGCTGCGCATCAAGGGCAGGGCTCTTACACCTGGTATCAGAGCTTTGTTGAAATTCTTACTTACATAGAAACTCTATTTTTTCTAAAGGACTGTCTTACACCAGAATGCTGGAGGAAGTATTTGGCTTATGGTTTAATCTAAGGAGAGTTATGTTGCAACAACTGACGGGGAGTCATCGAAGGACGTCTCCCGCACAGCAAAGCGTGCCAAGCTCTTAACCAGCCTCGGTATAGTTAAAATGGTGTGCTTCCGGTACGATGGGCGAGGGCCACAAAAGGGGTCCTTCAGTGAAGTGCTAGGACACCTAAGGAGGTTCCTAGAGGGTTTTCTGACCATGCGATGCATGGGCTCACGACTGCTAGGACACCCATGCGTATGTCGAGGAAGATATGGATGGACTGGAAAGGAATTATCTATGTGAATTGGAACTTGAAATCGGATCTCGTTGGTTGACTAGCTGGTCTTCAACGGAGAGTCCCAATGACATTTTGATTGTAAAACATTGGACTAGGATTTTGAGGATTATGATGGAAACTTTATGGTTTCATTCCAATTTTGCCTTAAAGATAGCTGAATCTGTGAAAAAGGCAATTTCATATTGGGTGTGTAAGTGGTGTGTCTATTTTGTATTTTTCTTGAGTGCTGGCTAGGGGGACCTGGGAACTCTTTTCCCTGGTACCCAGGACAAAACACAACCAAATTTTTATAAAAAGGGATCCCACCAATTTAGTGGTGGTTGGGCGGTTTGGCTAACCCATGGGCCCATTGGGGCTAGGTTGGATCGGTAGATTCCTAGAGTAAGTCCCAGGAAGATTCTTGTTCTATGGGAAAGAATCAACGGCTGTGCTTCGCTTAAGGAGAAAAAAGCGAGGATTTCTATGAACCAAGTGCAAGTCCCTTCCTTGATCTGGCCATGTGACCTACGGGTTTCGTCAGAATAGAAAGGATAGTTAAGGCCTTGACCCGTTAGATAAAATTTTCGTTAGAAGATCTTTTTTGGTGGAATCGCCCGAGTTTTCTAGGCAAGGGAAGTTTTTCTAGTCTTGGTTTTCGGAGGAACCATCGGATTAGTCTCTTGTCCAGACATTCATGGGGGCGAGGCCCCGAGTGGGAAGCCCTGTCCTACGCAAGAGGTTGATACTTCCGCTGCTAGCACCCTAGAGAAGGCTGCGCATCCAGAGCAGGGGTCTCACAGCTGGTATTAGAGCTTTGTTGAAAGCTTAAGAATAAAAGACCAAATTTGATAGAAATTTATAATAAAATCTTGGAAAAGAGCATTCACATATTGTGTTTTGATTCAGATTAAGTTCATTGTTAAAGACTTTTAATTGATGAATTGGATTTTATAGATGGATGCCCCGTGTTTATCATACGTCCGAGAAAACAAATCTTATTTCTTTAAACTCGATATCATATCTGATAGTCAAATCACTTAGACAACTGGAAATTTTTCACAAAACATTCTTTATTTACATAAGGTTTGGAATATATACATAGAGCAACATGGCTCCAGAAAATCAATGCCTCAATGGTGTACACATGAGACGGCGATACTAGGCTATGGACATAATGCGATACTAGGCTATGGACATAATGCGATACAATTGTTCCCTTACCTCTATATTGGAGCTATAATCTTACTTCTCGGGATAAAATGGCTAAGAAGTCTGAAAAGTTGACAAGTAACCCTAAAATCTCGAGGTGTGGGGAATGAACGAGCCCTTGGACACCCTGGTGAAGAATGCCAAGCTAGTTTCCATGGTTGAAGCAGTACGGATGGCAAAGGACTTTGCCAAGGCCTTTGTTGTTAAGGTCTTGCTAAAGCCAGTTCCCTCATCCTTCAAAAGGTTCCGAACCCCGGGAAGTACTTCCAACCTTCCGCCTCCTAAAAGACACCAAGGTCCCAATCAGAACTAGGAGACGGGAAGTTTCAAAAATGAAGGAAGACCTTTTCGTCCGAGAACTTTTTCAAGAACTCCGGCTTTTTCCAAGATGCAAAAGGAAGAGCTTCGAAGTGAAAACCAGTGTTTTGGTTGTCATGGTTTTAGGCACCAGCTCAAGGATTGCCCAACTCCTTATGTGTCAATGGGATAGGGAAGCCAAGGTCCAAGAATGCAGAGACGGACTCCTTTGTTTTATTAATCCAATCAGGGTCCCCCTCGCCAAAATTAGGGCAACCCCAGAAGAGTGCCAACTCAGCCTTACAGCTTCAATGCAAAGCAGTCTCAGAACCCCCTCTCAAAATTGGGGAAGCTAGCGAGAGAGAGTCCCACCCCAGACATCAGCAGCTAGAGTTGTCACAATAGCTGATGCAGTGGAGAAAGAAAGAGGATATATTTATGCCGCCATTGAGCATCAAGGGAAAAATTGTCAGTTCTCAATCCTTCAGACTCCAACAGAATACAAGGGTAAGCACTTTAAGCTTTTGATTGATTCAGGCAGTACACATTCTTTTATTTCCTCTGGATGCTTGTGTAAGTTAGTCCTAGATCAGAAAACAGGGAAACCTATGCAAGTTAAATTGGCCAGTGGGAAGATTCTTTTCACACACCATGAGACAGACCGCATTTAGTTTAATCTAGATGGGAATGCGACAGATTGCCAGTTTTTAGAGTCTTACCCTTAGGAATCTATGACGGAATCCTTGGAATGGATTGGCTCCATAAGAATCAGGCTGACATTCATTGTCATAATGGAACCATTTCTTTCCTCGACTTGCATGGAAATCGAGTCCAAGGAATGGATTGGCTCCATAAGAATCAGGCTGACATTCACTGTCACAATGGAATCATTTCTTTCCTCGACTTGCATGGGAATCGAGTCCAAGGAATTGGAATTTTCGGATCCCTAGTTTTGCAATTAGTCAAAGCTTCTAAATTGCTGAAGGGACTCAGAAAGAGGCAAACTGTCTATGTCGTTAAAATAAATCCATTAGACAGAAAATGCAAGGCTATGGAACCAGAATGGCTAAGTGAGTACGTTGATGTATTCCCATAGGAGCTGACTGAGATGCCTCCAGTTTGTGAAGTAGATCATGAGATAGAGCTAACCCTCGGAGTTCAGCCAATAGCCTAGCGTGCATACAAAATGCCAGTTCCTGAAGCCATAGAACTTAAGGAGCAGTTAAAAAGACAACTTCTTGAGCAAGGATTCGTAAGACCTAGTGTTTCACCTTGGGGTGCGCCCGTTCTCTTTCAAAAAAAGAAAGATGCAACATTAAGACTCTGTATTGATTACAGAGGATTAAATTAGTTAACAATAAAAAATAAGTATCCTATCCCTAGGATTGATGAACTTTTGGATCGGTTAAGTGGAACCCAGATGTTCACAAAGATAGATCTCAAATCTGGGTATTACCAGATTAGAATCAAGGAACAAGATATCCTAAAGATAGCCTTCAATACTCGCTATATAGGCATTATGAATTCACAATCATGCCATTCTGATTAAGTAATGCCCCAGCGACGTTTAATTGCCTCATGTAGGATATTCTCAGAGAATACTTGGATGATTTTATTCTTGTCTTCTTTGATGACATCGTGGTATACTCTAAGAATGCAGCAGATCATGAAGATCATGTGCGTAAGGTCCTGGAGATCCTAAGGAAGCACCAACTCTTTTGCAAAAAAGAGTAAGTGTACTTTCTCTGCTGACCATGTAGAATACTTGGGATTCATAGTATCTAAAGATGGGATTTCTCCTGACCCCACAAAAATCCAAGCAGTCATAGATTGTTGGCCAGAGCCCAAGTCAGTGTAAAAGAAGTTAGAGGATTCCTAGGATTAACCGGGTGGTATAGAATCTTTATACCCAAGTATGCTCAAATAGCATCCCCTTTGACTAACCTTCTCAAGAAGAGTACTCTATTTCAGTAGTGGACTGCTATGTGTCAGAGTGCTTTTGATAAGCTGAAGACACCTTTAGTAACCAATCGTATCCTTAAATTGCCAGATTTTTCTAAACCCCTTGAGGTAGTTATAGAGGTTAGTGGTTTTGCCGTAGGAGGTGCTCTTATGCAGGAAGGTCATGTAGTAGCCTATGAATCCAGAATGCTCATCAGAATGCATGAGAGAAATTATGATGTCCATAACTTGGAGTTGTGGAGACATTATCTCTTGGGATAGAGATTCACCTTGATGATAGATCATCAAATTCTGAAGTGGATCTTCACCCAAAGGGATCTCAACATGCGTCAAACAAGGTGGATGCAGACCCTGCAGAAATTTGATTTTGAGATAAAGTACCGGCTAGGGAAAGAAAATGTGGTAGCTGATGCGCTTAGTGTAGGAAAGCCTCCTTGCTTACAATAACATTGGTGTCAAATCCATTGATTAGTGAAGCAAGACAGAAGATCATGCATGACAGATTCTTTGCCCCTATTGCTACCCTACTGATGCAGGAAAGCAAGACTCCTCATCAGGAAATGAGTCGAGTTCTTGGGTACAAAATAAACGAAGGATACATGTATTACAATAATCGGCTGTGCATTCCTAATGATGAGAAAACAAAGGGAAAATTTCTAAGGGAAGCCCATGATATCCTGATAGCTGGACATCCAGGGTTCATAAAGACCTACATGTCTGTAAAGAAAAGCTTCTTCTGGTCAGGACTAAAAAAGGATGTACTCAATCATGTATGTCAGTGCTTAACATGTCAAAGAGTCAAGGCAGAAAGGGTTAAAATGCCAGGTAAGCTGCATCCCTTGGACATTCCACATATGAAGTGGGAATGTATGGATTTTGTTACTGGATTACCTTCAGTGCAATCAGGTTACAACTCCATTTTTATGGTAGTTGACAGACTAACCAAGGTTGCCCATCTGATTCGAGTAAAAGAAACCTACACTGCAGTGGATGTTGCCAGAGGATGTTGCCAGAGTCTTCCTTAAGGAGATTTTCAGGTTGCATGGCTTACCCAGGAGGATAGTAAGCGATAGAGACCCTAAGTTCACGTCAAGGTTTTGGACTGCATTCTTCGAAGCAGTGGGAACTTTCTTAGATCTCAGTATAGCCTATCACCCTGAGACAGATGGCCAGACTGAAAGAGTGAATCACGTAATAGAAGATATTCTTCGGTCATGCTGTGGTGGCAGGGAACCCAAGAAGTGGTTAAGCTATTTCCACTTGGTTGAGTTTGCTTACAATGCCTCTTATCACCGAAGTATCGGTATGAGCCCTTTCAAAGCTTTGTATGGACAAGATTGCCTCACGCCATTAACATGGTCCGACCCATTGATCAGGGTCGAGATGTCCAGATAGATGCTTGATGATATGGAGCAGCAAATACAATCAATCCGTAAAGATATTAAGGCTTCCCAAGATAGGCAAAAGCAGTATGCTGATAAGAGGAGATCAGAGAGAGTGTTTAAAGAATCAGATATGGTCTTCATTCGAGTACGACCCAAAAGAAGTTCTTTATCTCTAGGGAAGTACGAGAAGCTCTCTCCCAGATATTGTGGACCATATGCTGTTATAAAGGAAGTAGGAGATCTAGCTTATGAACTTCTTCTATCTCCCCATCTCAAGGTACATAACGTGTTCCATGTCAGTTTACTTAAAAAGTATGTACCCAACCTAAGTCCTATGTTGGATGATGAACAGTTGATTTCTTCGACTCAAGAGGCCAGATGGTACTCCAACTTGAAGAAATCCTTGATGTTCAGGAGAAGGTTCTCAGGAATAGAGTCCTTAGATAATTTTTGGTCAAGTCGAAGTTCTACCCTTTAGAGGACGCCACTTGGGAGAAAGAAGAAGAGCTAGTAAAGGATTGCCCCCACTTTGTGAGATGAGGACATCTCGTGTTTTTCAAGTGGGAGA
This sequence comes from Cibotium barometz, assembly GCF_041138505.1. Lineage (NCBI taxonomy): Eukaryota > Viridiplantae > Streptophyta > Polypodiopsida > Cyatheales > Cibotiaceae > Cibotium > Cibotium barometz. Next base: position 18,574,550 of record NC_141104.1, read on the forward strand.
GGATGTAAGGTTCCTCCTCAACCCTAAAAGATGTATAAGCTCTCCTCTCAGTCCCCTGTAATCATCCCCTAATTCAGAATGCAAGAAAACATTGTTTTCCCTTGTTTTTGGCCAAGAGAGAGAAAATATTCTAGAGAGGGATAATTCAATTTTGAGATATTTTTGGATACAAAGTTTCTCCTTGTATCTAAGATGAATTCCCCTGAAACATAAGTTTAAAAAGAATTTTTCAATGTGCATTAGAAATTAACTGAATATGTGTATTAGAGACTTTAGCCTAAGGGTCTACATTTTCAAAAAAATTTGATTAAGGTCCAAATAAGGTTCTAAAGAGCCAATAGGATTAATCCAAGTGTTTTAATAAGAAAAATGCAAAGAATAAAAGAAAATCCCCCAAAAATGAGTAAATGCTCACATACGATGAAGAGTTGACCAAGTACTGGGTTTATTAGTAAAAAATGAGGTTTATTAGTAAAAAAATAAAAATTTGACACCTTAGTAAGGAGGGAGGGGGATCATGAAGGAGGCACCTATTTCACATCATTACCTTGCATTTTTAATTCAAAAAAAATCAGCTATTTCATCTCTTCTCTTGCAAACTGGATCAAAAAGTGAGCAAATTGGTCCAAAACTTGTCCAAATTGGGTCAAACTAAAGCTAGAAGCCTCTAGAACCCAGTTGGACTTGGTTAGTGGCCTCCCTCACCTATAAATAGACCCTCATTCCTTTGTATTTTCATCTTTGTGTATTTATATGCCATTATAATCTTCAAATTAGTGTAATTTTATTATCCCTCTAGTTTGCCTCTTCTTTGGGAAGCTTTGGAGCTTCACTAATCTCCATCCCCTCTTGGATATTACCCTCTACATCTTGGTGGCCAAGTTCTCCCTTGTGGGCTTCACTTCTCTCCAAAGAATCAAGCCAAAAATCAAGGGTAAACCTTAATCAATGGTGTTTTTCTATCTTTCTCAATGGTAATCTTCTTCCCAACCTCTCTAATGCTTGGGAAGCATTTTAATCAATGGTAATCTTCTTCCCAACATCTCTAATGCTTGGGAAGCATTTTAATCAATGGGTTTTTCTTTAAAAAAGCCAAGTTTTTAGTGATTCATAATGTTTAGATGGATTAATGCTAATGTTTTATGTTTAAATATAATATTTTTGATTAGTAAATCTCTCTTTTTGAAAGATTAATCATCTTTTTGGATGGATCCTTGTTAGAAGGATGTATCTTAGTGTTAATCTCATTATCTTAATCAAAACTCTAGCCGTAACAAGCTAGAGAAGAAGATTAAGTATTTTTATGATTTTTAATCTAGTTAAAATTATGATTAATTATTTTAAGTTTATTTATGATTTAAAAAAATCATATTAATTCATTTTAAGTTGAAAAAGAGTTATGCTAACATTTTTGTAAGTATTTTCATATAGGAATGATAAATGGATATTTTTAAGATTAATCAAGAGGTTTAAATATAATTATGCTTATAATTATGTTATGCTATGTATGCATAATAAATTTTTTAGTTTAAAAGAGGAATTTCCACCACATTTTATAATTATGAGTATTTATTTAAAAGTAAAACTTTGAGTATTCTCAGAAATTGCAACGAAGCTATGGTAAAATTTTTTCATTAAAAAAATAAATTTAATTTTATGCATAATTTTGTTAATACAAAAAGAGGAATTCCCATCGTATTCTAGGCATAAACATTTTTATTCTAAAAGAATGATTTTTGTTACATTTATGAAAAATATTTTTATGGTATTTATGCATAATTGTTTAAATAGAGAAAAGAGGAATTTTTGTTATATTTATCTTTATATATGTACATGCATAAAAATTTAGATGCAAAAAGAGAAATTTTCACGATATTCTATGTACAAACATTTTAAAATATTAAAAGAGGAATTTTGGTCATAATTCAAAATAGGTATATTCATATACATGGATATTTTTAGAGGAATTTTCATCATACCTTTAATTAGAAAAAATGCATAAATTAATCTCAGTGTTAAAAGAGAAGGGTTCACCATAATTCTACATAGATAATTTAGGGTATGTTGATGCCAAGGTTCAATTGGAGAAAATAATAATTTAAAATAATTCTATGAGAGTAATCCAATAAAATGATGTATGCATATTTTATCAGTTAGAAAAAGAAGTATCCTCGTTAAAATTCCATTATTCTCGAATAGAGTCATTTATAATTCTATTATGACCAAGAAAGAATGAATTTTCATAATTTTGGATTACGATCAAAAATCGCAGTTAATTTATCAGATAAATAGAAGAAAAATCTTTAGGAAAGAAATCTAGCACTAAATCCGAGTAATTTAGGGTTAGTAGACCACGACCGCGTGAGAAAGGTGGGTCAGTAAGATGCCTGCCCATCTCTTGAATCAGAAATTAAGCAAAGTCTTGTGACCATTTCCATTTCTTCAGTACGAAGAATGGATAATTTCCACCGAAATCGTCAGTACGAAGAATGGATAATTTCCACCGAAATCGTCGAGAATTAAGTTAGAAATTCGTTGTAATTGATGGATGGATCACCGAGATAATTGATTCGTGCTTTTCATTGAGAAAGCCTAGGTTGAAAATAAGGGAGTCTCGTGTAACCAAACTCAATGGAAAATTCTTACTTGCATAGAAACTCTATTTTTTCTAAAGGACCGTCTTATGCCAGAATGCTAGAAGAAGCATTTGGCTTACGGTTTAATCTAAGGAGAGTTCTGTTGCAACAGTTGGTGGGGAGTCATCGAAGGACATCTTCCGCGGGCGTTCCCACAGGCGACAAAGCTTGTGAAGGTCTTGACTAGCCTCGGTATGGTTAAAATGGTGCGCTTCCGCCGGTACAATGGGCGAGGGCCGACGAAGTGGTCCCTGAGTGAAATGCTAGGACACCTAAGGAGGATCCAAGAGGGTTCTGACCAGGCAATGCACGGGATCGCGGGTGGCTGCTAGGACACCCATGCGTATGTCGAGGAAGATATGGATGGACTAGCAAGGAATTATCTATGTGAACTGGAACTTGAAATCGGATCTCGTTAGTTGACTAGTTGGTCTTCAACGGAGAGTTCGGATAACATTTTGATTGTAAAAGAGTGGACTAGAATTTTGAGGATTATGATGGAAACATTATGGTTTCATTCCAATTTCGCCTTAAAGACAACTGAATCTGTGAAAAAGTCAATTTCATATTGGGTGTGTAAGTGGTGTGTCTATTTTGTATTTTGCTTGAGCGTCGGCTAGGGGGCCTGGGAACTCTTTTCCCTGGTACCTAGGACAAAACACAACCAAATTTTTATAAAAAGGGATCCCACCAATTCAGTGGTTGGGCGATTGGCTAACCCATGGGCCGGAGATCGATGGATTCCTACAATAAATTTAAATACATTCAAGTTACGCTAGTTAGAGTAAGTCTCAGGAAGATTCTTATTCTATGGGAAAGAATCAACGGCTGTGCCTCGCTTAAGGGGAAAAAAGCGATGATTTCTATGAACCAAGTGCAAGTCCCTTCCTTGATCTGGCCATGTGACCTACGGGTTTGGTCAGAATAGAAAGGATAGTTAAGGCCTTGACCCGTTAGATAAAATTTTCGTTAGAAGATTTTTCCTAGTGAAATCTCCCGAGTTTTCTGGGCAAGGGAAGTTTTCCAATCTCTGTTTGGAGGAACCGCCGGATTAGTCTCTTGTCCGGACATTCGTGGATGAGGCCTCAAGTGGGAAGCCTTGCCCTATGCAAGAGGTTGCTACTTCCGTTGCTAGCACCCAAGAGAAGGCTATGCATCAAGGGGGCAGGGGTCTCACACACTGTCTAGACATCCATGTCCTTCAGCCTTATCTCGATACCAAACACAACGCATGGAGGGGCAAACATCCACATCAAGAATGCGGAGTTACCAGAGGCCCCCCTCCAATGCTCAACCCATCACCTTTGAGTTGATGAGTGAGCAGCCCGCTTGGCGTCGGACCTTTCTGGTGGTGAAGCCCTATATCTAGGAAGAATGCTACAAGGCACCCCGCAACCTGCGTATCAATCTCGCGTACCTGCCTATCCTGCACATGTTGGGCTTAGGACCTGTTTAAGTAGGAGCAGACATCGAACACCAAATTATAGTACAAATTCCCCTTCTTCGCCCCACCGATGTCCTAAGGCCCATGCACTAAGGCCACCATGATGATGAAGATGCAGGCCTTATCGGTCGGACGCTATGATCAAGTCCTCAACATGGCAGGGTCGGGGACTTGATCATAGCGTCCGATAAGGCCTGCATCTTCATCAAGTCCCCGACCCTGCCATCATGGCAATATTCCAATTCTTCAACGTCATCATCATGCTCGTGGAGGCCTTTCCGAAGTGAGACCACTACCAAGAGGGCAGTCTTCAAGGCCTTGCCTTCGACCTCAACAAGACTCGACCTTGAAGCAATTGTTTGGCTATTATGAGCGGATCCAATGGATGCCTGCTTGGTGACTGCATACCTT
>NC_141104.1:18584040-18589040 GCF_041138505.1 Cibotium barometz
GATGCAAAGAAAAGCAAGGCAAGTGCAAGAAGTGAAGGATAACATTCTGAACACAAAATTCAAAGCAAAAAGATTGTAACATGAATGCTTACACAACCATATGATATGTCATACTATAAGTATACTCCGAATGAGTATTATATGACATGTCATACTATAAGTATACTCTGGAGTGAGTATTATAGATTAATTCGATAAGTCTTGGGCTACATGTAACTCCAACCTTTTGGATTGTAAAATTTTATAGAGTTATAATATAAAAAACGAGGAAACTTATAGCCGATATTTCCCAAATGACATAACATGTATACCTTCCCAATTTATCAAACAAAAGGAATATATACGTATCCCACATAACATAGAGTAGCTATGTACTCAGATATAAACACGGTGAACAAGAAAACAATAAATTTCCTTGATACATACTCAAGTCTATTAAATCCAAGCTCGAGATTACTATAAAACCCACTAACTATGAGCATGGGATTACTATGAATCCCATTAAAAGGGTAGCAAAACTTTTCACCTTTCTCTTCCCATAAATAGGGTCAAGACCCGACCTAGACATCTTTGCAACCAAAGATTCTTTTATTTTCTATTAGCATATTAGAATTCACGTAAAAGGGCATGTGTCACTATGAACCACGCATGAGGGCTTCCATCTCTACAGATCGAGTAAACAACACTCTGGTTGTTAAAAAATACAACACTACAGTTTTTAGATGCCCAAAGACGATTTTTGTTGTCTTTGATACAAACATAGGGCTTAATTTGGTCTTGGTGACACTATGGTGAATCAATGCACGTTGTAAGTTGGTCTAAATTTTGTTTCAGAACAAGTAAACACATTGGAGATACAGTATCCCACTATAAAACAATCTCCAAAGAAGGATGGTCAAACAGCCATAATTTAGTGTGGCCATGCGGGCACATCTCCTCGACCCCATAGATCAAAACCAACTAAACAAAATTTGCAATGGGTTGAAGACAATCGTTTCGAGAATGGAACCTAATGTCCACAAGGGAAAACTTGTAAAAGTTACCAAAACTAAATTCAAATCCCACAACTCAATTAGTTTTATAGTGACACAAACTTTGTTATCTGCCGAAGTCATTATTGATGAACTACTCATCCTCAAAGATGTGCAAAATTTCTTGCATGTTAATGAAGGGGTAAGAGCATGCAAATGCTGTGCCAATGCATGTTGTCTATTGCAGCCAATAGCCTTGCATTTTTGCGTGGGAAAAATGCCCAAAACGTGGTATCAATTGATGCTTTTTTGTGGGAACTGCTATCATAAACCTCGAGTGAACTCAAAATTATGCCAAAGTGTGGCAATCATCACCGCAAAAGTCTCACCATGTGTGGCTATGCATACATGAGAAGCTTTTACCATGGAGCTTATGTGAGACTCCGTGGTTACACGCATCCATCACACATAATAAAACTCATGTGTTTGATCTTATGTGTGACTATGCACACATGACCACATCAAGGACACCAATGTCAAATCACATGCTCACACAGTAAATTGCATGACTAATGGTAACAACGACTTCTCTTTGTGATGACTTTTTCAACACATTATCATCACAATATCAAAATTCTCCTTCAATAATGGGTTGTGCCGTTACTAGCGTGACTACGATGATAGGAGCGTGTGCACTTGCTGACCACTTGTGCTTGCACTACGGCCTACGGCCTATGCATAAGGCTGTATACATAAGCCATATGTAAAGGCCTATGCATGGGCCATATGTAAAGGGCTCTGCATACGGCATATAGCATGGGGACCTTAGCTAAGTGCCTATATGTGATAACCTTATCTACTGGTGTCAACTTCTTGAGGTCTGGTGGTGATAACCTTATCTGCTTCTTTTGTCTTCTTCTCATAACCAGGGGCAGCCAATAGATTGGCAACCCAAGAGGGATCTCTCTCTCTCTCTCTCTCTTTACTTTGTTGCCTTGTATGGCAGAAAATCTTGGACACCACGCAAATGTTCCTCTCGCTCTCTCTCTCCCTTGGATACTGGGTAGCGAACCTTGTGAGAAGTGCAGGCTCATGGCAAACATGGTCAAAGAGGCTTTTCTCACACCTGCTCCATAGCTTAGCTACTCCCAGCTTCCATAGCTCCACAGACGAGAGAGAGAGAGAGAGAGAGAGAGAGAGAGAGAGAGAGAGAGAGAGAGAGAGAGAGAGAGAGAGAGAGAGAGAGAGAGAGAGAGAGGGAGAGAGAGAAGAAGAAGAAGAAGAAGAAGAAGATTGGTCAAACGCCAACTCGAGTGATGTGCCAGGCATCAAAAGAGTGCATGGCAACCCAATTGGAAAAGAGTAAATTTTTTTAAATAACTATAATTTCTCCTTCCATGCACAAATAGAGGTGCACCTTTACAATGCTTTTTATCTCTTCTCTATTGAGGTTTCTCTACACACACAATATTGAGTTGAAATACTTGTGATAGCTCTTTGCTATTCAATTATTCTCTTTTGTGTGTGCTTCACACACACACACACACACTTAAATGGCAGTGGCAGTGCACACACTCTATTATGCACATACATGACAATTTCCTTCTTCTCAAAACACACAGAAACCATTACTGCATAGAAAAATGAGAGAGGGAGAACCATTTAAAATCAAAGGCAAGAAACCTTATCTTTTTGGGGTCCGCTTCACACACGAAGAGAGAATGATGAAGAGACCATGCACGTACATGAGCGAAAAGAGGATAATGCTTGCTCTGATACCAATGTTAAGTCCACCATAGCCACCACCCTAACACAAGAGGGCAAGGAGCTCTAGGTCACCACCCAACCATAGAGGAGTGTGGATAAGTTTCCACACTACCGGGCTTATATAGTGGCTTGTCTGCCCACACTAGCCCAGCTACTCATGCGGTCCTTCGACCCGAGAGCCTCACCCCTAACCTTGGACACACTCGCCACACGCGCTCCGATGTGTGGACTCTGTGTCTGGTTAAACTTTGCCACTACTATAGGTGACTCATGCATGTTATTATAGGCTACGTGACAATGTATCTTTTGCTTTAACATCATCTTCTTTGGTTGAGTAATTGTATTATCATACAACTTCACCAATGTATCCCATGCAACCTTGGGATTATATGTATCCTGAATATGGCATAGCACCCCATTTGTTACACAAATCGATAAATAATGCAGTACTTTGAATGCCCTATGTGTCCAATTCCTATGTGCTGTAATAAGCTGAGCAGGTGTTGCATTAACTGGCAGAATCCTTGGCTCCATCTCCTCACATGTATCATCAAATTCCAAAGTTCTTTGCCTTTCAAAAAGTTCATCGTGCGATACATCCAAATCCAAAAGTTGTTTCTATCAAGATTTTCCCCAATAATCTTATATGGACCATCACTTATCTTGCCATGCACAATGTTCACTAAGTATAGCAACCAATCAACTCAAACACTCATACATACATGTGCTTGATCACCAATGTTGCCCACACATTCCACAATTTTATGTGGTGACTAAATCCGGGACTCACCCATTTGTTACACAAATCGATAAATAATGCAGTACTTTGAATGCCCTATGTGTCCAATTCCTATGTGCTGTAATAAGCTGAGCAGGTGTTGCATTAACTGGCAGAATCCTTGGCTCCATCTCCTCACATGTATCATCAAATTCCAAAGTTCTTTGCCTTTCAAAAAGTTCATCGTGCGATACATCCAAATCCAAAAGTTGTTTCTATCAAGATTTTCCCCAATAATCTTATATGGACCATCACTTATCTTGCCATGCACAATGTTCACTAAGTATAGCAACCAATCAACTCAAACACTCATACATACATGTGCTTGATCACCAATGTTGCCCACACATTCCACAATTTTATGTGGTGACTAAATCCGGGACTCAAAAACACTATTTTCATAAGCTAAAAATCACTTGGTGCCACTCAAAAACACTATTTTCATAAGCTAAAAATCACTTGGTGCCACTCACAAATTCTAAGAAACACATCCAAATCTATCCTCCACTTTCTAGAACACTCTAATGTACTCACACGAGCTCAATCTTGATGCTTTACATCCATTTGTTCACATACATCTAGTGTCCGTGCAACCAGTCTAATATAGCTTGCAATGCCGCACAATACCAAGATTTTTAATGTACCAATCAAGTGTATACCATATGTCTTTACATATGTACATGCTCCATGTTGTATATAAACATCATCTGAGGTCACCAAGTGCCAAATACATGCCAAAAACAGCTCATTGTTTTGACCAAAAACCTGTTAGCAATCACATACCAGAACTAATCTACTTCTTTCCAAATCACTCAAGTTTCATCCAAATTTGGGCCCAAGCATTCATTGGCTTCGTATCATGTTTCTCTAGCTCTGTTTAGGCTCGATTTTATTAATTTTGACCAAATGAGTGAGTCATTACGTGATTAAGTGACTTTGTTTTGCTAATCACAGTTAATAGATCTATTAATCCTCCTTAGTCCAGCTCGTTTTACATCAATGCCACCGAATCAGTGCTTGTAGACTTCAACCAGGTTGTATGCTAGCCCGGGGGTCAATAGCTAAGCTATTTATGCCTTGTATGCTTCAATTTGAGCTTGTTTGTAAGTTTCCAGCCCTGTAAGGTTTGCACACTGATTTCCAGCCTACCTGTGCAACAAAACTTGTGCTTTTCTTGAGGTCTCGGGTCTATGTGCTAGTGATTTTACATCATCTAAGGTCTCTAATCATCATATTTATCAAGTACATCCATGTCAATTGCATCATTTGGTTGTTTCTTACTTCAATGGCCACATACATGCTCAAGAGAGCTCACACAAGCAAACCTAGTGTTCATTTGCATTTGAATACATCTTTTGCAACCTCTTCCACTTGCCAATACATCCCTAATGGAAAATACATCAAAACATCCGGTCTTCTTGCAAATACATGTGCACATATTGTATGGAGCTTCAATGGAAAGCTTCAAAAAAGGATTTTCTTTT
>NC_141104.1:18594040-18746540 GCF_041138505.1 Cibotium barometz
TTGTAGATATTAGAGTATAGCTTTAGAATTCCAAAAGGATGATATAAGTTAGATTCACATAAGTTAAGATGTTGGTGAGTATTATAAACTTCGAGCCACCGATGGCTTATAATCGACTGATAGCTATGTGCTACCACCTTATAGTTGGCCGGCGTCTTGAGAATGTCATCTGGAACAAACAGGTCTAATTTTTCGACACTGTTGTATTTTAGAATTTTGGAGTACCCGACACTAACTACAAAGGTTTAACACATTAGGATGTAATGGGTAAAAGAAGATATCTTGTGGATTAGTTAAGACTATGTCCCCCCCACAAAATTCATATTATTATTATAGGGTCAGCATCACGTTCAGTATTCTACTTAATGAGGGTTAGTTCACCAGGCCTAGGTCTTCAAACAGATTTATATTGTATTGAAGTAAAGAGAGGGTTAGAGTACACAAAAACATAGTGAGAGTTTGAGGAGGGGCCTGAGGAGTTACTAGCAACTAACCCAACTCCAAGGCATGCTCAAGGAGTGGGCGTAGGTCATCTATAGACTCTGGCCACTAACTTCGGTCTACTGGCATTCCAACTCTTGTAGATGAGAGTCATTGTTGCTGAGGAGGTTTGATATGGCAGTTTCATGAACCATCCTTGTAGCATCCAATTCCTTGGATCTCTGAGTTGCTTCCTTTTGGGCATGCCTAGCTGTTGCTTTGCTTTCTTGAGCTTATGTCATTCTTTGGAGCCTTTCGGCAACCAGCAGCCTCTAACTATCTTGTAGTTGCGCATAATTTGTGCCATTGCTTCTTGGTGGGCCAATTCCATCCTTTGCATTTCGACTTGACTGGCACTAATGGTGTCATTAAGTGTTCTTATTTTCTCTGCATGTGCCTTGTTCGATTGTTCTCTCTCTTACTGCTGTAAGTGAGTGGCTTTGTCCTCTGCTTCTTTCAAATTGGAGGATAGCTATTGGATCTATCGTTACTCCTCTTCTTTGGCCCTGGAATTGTGTTGGAGTTCTTGTACTTGTTGCTAGGCATGAAGGGTTGTGAGCTCATGGGTGTGGGTGACCTCCTTCTGGAGTTGCTCTTTAGCTTGTTCTAACTTTGCCTTGAGGTCTGTATTTTCTTTGATCCTTTGTACAATGGTTTGGCTAAGGACCACATTATTTCTCTCTAGTGCTTTGTATCTGGTCTCTTGCTCCTCCATGGCCTTCAAGCTTTTCATTATAACACCCCGATGTGTGGCCTTGCTGCCGCCAAGTGGTCTTTTAAGGTCCGCACTTGTGTGTTCGGCTCGTTAACCTGCTTCCAAAGGGTAGCGTTACGATCATGGAGCATGTGTGTGTTGTGAGGAGAGGTGGCAACGCCAGACTTTCTGCTCCTGCTCCCATGGTGCACTTGTGCTTGCACTTTCTTCTAGTCTCGCATGTGGGGCAGGTTTAATAATTCATCCAAACCTTCCATTATTTCTTGCATGAATTGTTGATAGTTGACGTTTTGTATAGGGAGGATAGCTGGGGTATTCTTTCCTCATCTTCCAAACGCCTTCTTTTGCTTGGGCTTGATGGTTTTGCACTTCTTGGTCTTTTGCTAGTGTAAGTATGGGCTGCTGGTTCATGCTCTTGTGTCATTGCTGCCTCAATGCCTTGTGTTTCCTCAGCCTGCACTGGAATTGATGATGCTTGTTCGGGCTTCATCTTTGCTGGTGTGTCTGTCAAAGCTGAATCCTTAAGTGGTGACAGGTTGGTGAAAATTAGATGTGTCGGGCTCGTCGGGGAGTAACTTGCTACTATTTCTCTTGAGTGGCCTGGCTGATTGTGGCTTCTTACTCTGTCAATGCTTCTCGGTACTTTCTAATTTCTAGTGCCACCTCAGCCTCTAGTCATTGTGATTCTACAACAATGTTTGGGATGATGCCCCACATTTTCTTGTCTATCTTCTTCTTTCTCCCTTTCCTTATCTCCTTCATAATGGCCTAGGTCTCCACTAGGATAGCTTGGCCCTCTTGCATTTCTTTAGCTATTAGTGGTGGTTGCTCTAGCAGCAGTGCTAGTTGTAGTTGCTCTGCTGGTTCGGACTCTAGGAGAGGCCTTTTTGCCACATGATTTAGGACTTGGGTTAGCAGGTACGGGTTGCATATTTTGGACTGGTGGGCCTTTAGATAGTTCTCTATCTCTCTATGAATATAATAGGCCTAGTCATCCTCCTTCTCTTCATGTGTACCTTAGTGATTCTGTTCAATGGGACCCTATTGTATCTATCCATTGGCTTGACCTACATTATCAGTGATATAGCCCTACAGGCTTTCTCTGTAGCCTCATCCTAGATATTCTCATACTCTGCCCCATTGGAGTTATAAGAACTATTCTTTAGCATTGTGTTTAGAGGTATTTTGTCGAATGCATGGGCGTGGACTTTGACTATTGGTGGGATCTATAGAGCATTCATGAATGAGTTCTTCCGTGAGATTAGGAGCTGTTATGTAGTGCCGTCAGCCTTTGTGATAGTGCCACGTTCGGTGCCTTTGTCAAAGGGGGTCTTGATATACTCGGCATAGAGCTCCGTGTCCATGCTCCTTGGAAGTATTTGTGCCATTCTCCCTAGCCCACTTTCTCCAGCTTCTCCTTGACCTCTGCCTCTTCCAAAATTTGGAGGCACTCTGAGCTGTGGTAATGTAATGTGAACTTTCAATGGGCCATAAGGGCTTCCTTTTTTATGATGGCCCCAGGGAAGGCTTGGGCATATGGGCCCAAATAATTCAATTTGGGTACCCGCATTGGTTTCTTCTTCTGACTTGCTAGGGAGCCTGTAGCGCTTGCTTGAGTGGCTAATGGGGTCACTAAGCTTCTATTTTCGAGGCTGACATCTGTACATGAAAAGTACATCAGTCTCCAGACTGGTGGGGTAGGTACCATTTCTCTCTTTTTCTTTTTCTTTTTCTTTTTCTCTTTTTTTTGTTAATGGTAAACCGGTTAGTTGAAATGAGAAGTGTGTTAGTGTAGGAGTAATAACAAGGTGTGTAAATTGACAGGTGAATGCTGTGGCATGAAGGTACAGGGTCTTAGTAGTCCCGTGAACCTGCAGGTCATGATGAGAAGTTGTACCATGAAGGTACAGGGTCTTAGTAGTCCCGTGAACCTGCCAGCAGGTCATGAGAAGTTGTACCGTGAAAGGTGTTTTTGTGAAATGAGGTTTCATGAAAAGTGGTTACGTGAATGTGGTTTCGTGAGATGCGGTTACATGAATGTGGTTTTGTGAGATGCGGTTACGTGAAAAGGAGTTCCGTGGTGAAACGGAATCCCATGAGATGTGGTTTTGTAAAATCAGGTTTTGTGAGACTATAGTGGTTTTGTGAAAGGTGGTTTCGTGAGATGTGGTTTCATCTCGTGAGATGCGGTTATGTGAAAGGGAGTTCTGTGAAATGGAATCCTGTGAGATGTGGTTTCGTGAAACCAGGTTCTGTGAGACTATAGTGGTTTCATGAGATGTGGTTTCGTGAGATGCGGTTTCATGAGATGCAGTTACGTGAGAGAAAGTTCCGTGAAACAGAATCCCATGAGATGTGCTTTCATGAGATGCGGTTACATGAAATGGAGTTCCATGAAACGGAATCCCGTGAGATGTGGTTTCGTGAGATGAGGTTATGTGAAAGGGAGTTCCATGAAACTGAAGTCCCATGAAAGGTGAAAGGGAGTTCCGTGAACTGAAGTCCCATGAAAGGTGGTTTCGTGATGTGGTTTCGTGAAAGGGAGTTCCGTGAAATGGAATCCCGTGAGATGTGGTTTCATGAACTCAGGTTCTATGAGACTACAGTGGTTTCATGAAATTGCAGGTTTGTGTAGTCCTGTGGGAGAAACTTCAATGAAGCGTGAAGATGTAGATTTTTGTTATTGTATCATTTTTCATTTTTTTGTTATATCAAAGAACGTGATACATGCAAGTGATGATACCACAAGGAATTATTTAGAATAACCACCGAATCGGGTGATACTTATGTACAAGATTGTTAACGAGAAGATATTGATTGAACATAAACATTCAAAATCAAAATAAAAAAGGAAAAAGAATTAAAAAAGGAATTGATAAATGGACCAAGCTCCCACCTTAATCGATGATAGTTGATTATAGTTGGAAAATTCGAGAAAAATGATGCACAATGATTGGAAGCAGGAGCTCGAGCGAGTAGCGATGGACACACGATGCAAAATGACAAGAAAGGAAAGAAATTTTGATTTTATAATGCAGTCGTCGGATAGGGTGGCTGTCTTAATGAAGAAAGCCACGTGGCATCTTTTGATTGGCTCGTGTGAGAAATGACCATTTCACAGTGTGAACTTTTTTGAACCAATTCGCAGTGTGAACTTTTTAGGGTTGGCTCACGGCGTGAACCATTTTGAACCAGTTCATGGTGTGAACATTTTTGGATCATTTCACGGCATGAACATTTTTAGATTATGAATGTGCAAGATACCTTCTATTTTTTTCTTCATGCTCAGTCATTCAAACATGCACAAAATGAGTGAATGATACCTAGTTTACCTTGTACCCATTGTGCAACAAATGGATACCTTCATTTTTTATTGCCCCATGAAAACCAAGGTAACACCTTGGCACTTTTGGTGGGTAAGTGTTGCTGCAGGCATTTTAGCTCCGAGTGGGAGTTTTGATTCTTTCTTCCACCCAATTGAACAATGTTATTACTGGGTCATGTAGTTGGGGGCTTTTATCTGTGTCCCTTTGCTGAACTTCTTTGTTTCTACCTTTAGGGTCCTTGTTCATTTCTGTTTGACTGAAGTGGTTACTGACATTGCTTTGACATTGCTTTGACATTGCTTTGGCAATTCCCAACCCATTTTGTTGAGTTGTCTTCTTTCTCCACGCCAATGATGGTGCAGTTCCAGCATTGGTTGGGAGTTGATGCTATATGCTTTTACTACTCTTTCCTTTATTACCGGAACTACTTATGATGGTGGCCACTAAGTGGGTTCCATATTATCGTATTTCCTTGGTAGTATCTTTGTGCTCGTAGAAGTAAGTCTTTTCGGACCCATTGCTTATGAAAGCCTTGTGGGCTATTGGTATGCCTGGAGTCTTGCCAATCTATTTGTGTAAGCCAAGTCTGACTTTTGATGCCTTTGTGGATTTTTCTTACTGTCCCCATATTATTATTCTTCTCATTCTTGTGGGGTTGGTTTTTGAGTTGAACCTTGGGCACCCACTTCTGTGTACCCTGAGACTTTGGGTATTGTTTGTGTAGGCTTTGTGGGACTGATGCATATTCCGTTTTATGAGTTGATGTTACTGTATTCGGTGTCATTTTTTTGTCAATCATGATCTGTTTCCCTCTATTTGTCAGGCTTCATGAGGGTATGGACATGACCTTGTCGCCCTCATTTAACAACGTTGTCCTCTTCTCCCATTGGATATTGCACCTGGTGCGTAGATCCAGGATAGTCCCAGGATAGTCCTAGAATCATTTCCTGTTCCATGGAACCTATAGGCATGACAAACCCTTTCCCAATCGAGGAATTATTTTTGATGGAAATGTTAACACTTAAAAACCATCAGCTTTTGTAGTTATCAAGTGTACACTGCATACTTGTGCATCAGTGGGTTCAAGGTGTTGTCTATCTAAGGCTTCCCATGTCTCATATGAGATCAAATATGACTTGATCTCATATCTACTAGTGCAATGCTTGTTGCATGGCCTTTAGCTGTAGAGAGTTCCACCCTGAGTCGTGCTGGCTCAATGTTTAGTTCCTCTTCGTCCGAGAGAGTCAAGGAAGCCATGTTGACGTGTAACATCCTCTTCTGGAGTAATTGTTTAGCTTTGGCCTCCCTTGACTTAGCCTCTTCTTAAGCTTACTGGATTTTTTCCTTTGCAAATTGTTTTTATTATTTTAAGAGATGTTCTTGCACAAGAGCATCTCTTGGGTCAATGGTCCATAATATTTTTTGAGTTTGCTTCCATTGATGTAACCCTCCATCTGTATCCCGTAAATTGTCTCAATTCTAACCGACCCTTGAGGTGTGATCTTAGACACCCAGAAGGGTCCTAGGCCTCTGTATTTGAGTTTCTTTGTCCTGGTGCTTCCTACACCATACATAAGGACAAGGCCCCCCGTTCCCAGTTCTTTTTGTTTCAAATTTTTGTCAAGTCAATGCTTCCTACGTAGTTTCTCGACCACGATTCCATGTGATGCTATTAGCCTGATCTCATTAAGCTTCTCTAAGTCAATTAGCCTTTCAGCTAATACATTCTCTGTCAGACGTTCTTACACTGTAATCCTTAGGCTCGGAACTAGGTATTCTATAGGCATTACTGCCTCAACACCATAACCTAGATGGAAGGGAGTGTATCCCTTTGCTACCTTATAAGATGTTTGATATGCCCATAGGGCTGCTGTCAACTTATGTTCCCAGTCCGTCCAACTTGCTTCCAAGGTTTTCATCAAGATAGTACACAAATTTTTGTTTGTACTCTCTACTTGACCATTAGCCCCTATAGATAATAAGGTGATGATTTCCAATGGACCACTAAGAATCCCATAAGTAAATGATCGATCATCTCATTGATAAAATGTGAGCCGCGATCACTAACTAATTCTAATGGGAAGCCGAACCTTGAAATAATCTTCTCATATAAGAATTTTGCTATTGTTCATGCATCAGCTCGCTTCGAGGCTCTGGCTTCTGCCCATTTGGCAAAATAGTCCGTGGCCACCCACGATCACATATCGGGCTTGTGATGGGTGTGCCACAGGACTAATAGGTCCAACAAAATATAAACTCCATTTTTTGAAGGGTTGTCTTACAATAATAGGGGTGAGCGGCATCTTGTGCCTTTGTTGTGGGATAGCGAAACGCTAACATTCTTCCTACCTTTTGACAAATTCTATGGCATCTCCAAATAACATAAGACACCATAATCCTACTTGAAGTACCTTGCGAGCCGTGATCTCTCCAACAAAATGCTTGCTTGCTATCCCTAAATGAGCTTCATCCAATACCGACAAACTCATCTTCTCTCACACATCTTCGTAGCACATTATCTTTACCTAGCTTAAATAGTTCTCCCGCAATTAATTGATAAGGTGCAGCAAGCTTGATAAGCAACGGCATTTTATCTTTGTTCACGGGTATTTCTTGCAAAAAACCATGAGCTAGATAATCAGATATCTCCTCGCTCCATTTGAGTACCATGTCCAGTTTGAACAGACAAGCATCAAGGAGATCATCTTCAACACCAGTTGGTTCCCCATTTGGAATTCGTGACATATGATCGGCTAACACATGTTGTTTCCCTTTTCTTACCATAACCATAAAGTCGAATTCCAACAATAATAGCAACCATCGTGTGATTCTTCCCGTGGTGCAAGGCTTATTCATCACTAAGTACAATAAGGCTTGATGGTCCACGAAGAATACGAATTTATTGGCCAATAGGTAATGTCGATACTTCTTGACAACGTAAACCATGGACAATCCTTCTCTCTCTGTGGTGGTTTAGTTCACCTCTATATCATTTAATTGACGACTAGCAAAGTAAACTGGATAGTCTAATTTGAACTCACCAGGCTGGGCTAGTATGCATCCAACAGCAAAGTTTGATTGCATCAATATGCACATGAAATATGAGGTCTGAATTGGGGGGTCGTAGAATTGGTGCGCTAGCCAATGCTTCAGCCGATCATATGCTTTCCTGGCATTGCTCAGTCCATTCAAAGATAATGAGTAGCTTGTACAACGGTCTAGCGATTTCAGCATATAAAAATTATGAAGCGGCGGTAATACCCCACGTGGCCCATAAATCTTTGCTCACCTTTGTAATTAGTGGGAGGTGGAAGCTTCAATATCAGCTTGACCTTCCCATCATCCGTGAATATACCGTTCTTTGAGATAATGTGCAACATGTTTGACCCAAAATTGACACTTTAAAGGGTTCAAGGATATACAATATAATCGACATCGCTCGAACACCTTCCTTAAGCAAGCCAGATGGTCTGCCCATCGAGAGTGTGCACACAGATCATCAATGAATACCTCCAACCACTTCTGCAAGTAGTCTTTGAAGGCTGTGCACATCAATTCATTGGAATGTTGCTGGGGCATTGGTGAGACCGAAGGGCATAACCTTGTATGGAAACATTCCCCACATTGTATTGAAAGTTGTCTTATGCTGGTCTACTGGTGCTATGGACACCTGATTATAGTTGGAGAATCCATCCAAGAAGCTGTATGCTTCTTCACCAGCCACTCTCTCCAAAACATGTTCCGTATATAGGGTAATGGATAATGGTCCTTCCTAGTAGCTACGTTAACCTTTTTAAGATCGACACACATACACATACCCTAAGTTTTCCATTCTTTTTTGGCACTATTACGATTGGTGACAACTAATCCATGTGTTCTATCTCATATATGAAATCCACAGCAATGAGCTTGTCTATTTTTTCCTTTACAATTGCTGCATACTTAGGATTCATCTGGTATGGTTTCTACCTAGTTGGTCTTGATCCTTCCATGATTGGAATCATATGTTGCACTACCTTAGGTGGTCCCCCCTTCATCTCCTTGTAATTCCAAGCGAAACAGTCCTTAAATTCCTTAAGGAGGGGAACGAGCTCATCTTTCGAAGTCATGTCCTTAGCAATGTATATGGGTCTGCTTCCTCCCTTGGTCTCGCAATGTCAACTTGCTTGACTTCCATCGGGCCATCGTATGATGTGGATAGCCCATCCTCCTTAACCCTTGCTACTGTCAGTCATACCACTTTCCATTCGTCTCAATAGTGTAGGTTTTGAAGTGGTCTGGCACTGAGAGCAAGTTTGGTTTATCCTCATTCTCACTTTTTATTTTAGCCATGACTTTTCTAGCCTCACGTTCATCTTCTGCCAAAGCTTTATTGCGTTTTCAATGCCCAGCTTTTGTAAGCTTAGGTGTTTCTGGCTCTTGAAGGGTGATTGTCGCCTTGTGTCTTTTGTCTAGCGATATCTTACTCAACTCCTCACCCCAATCCTTATAAAACTCATTGTGTACCAGAGTGGCTTTGAGGTATCTTAGCCACTAGGCATCCATGGGTTTTCTTCATAATAGGGCATTTCGTCGGGCAATATATCATTTCTGTTTTTGCCATCTTCTGAGGCGTTGAGTGTTGGTACGGCCTTATGTTACGGTCCCTTCTATGCTAGAGGTTTCCTCTTCTGATTCTTCATCAATGGTTCACCACTTAACCATACAGACAAAGGTCGTAGAGACATTTCCAGATTCCACATACTAGGTTCCCCTAGGTTGGAACACATCTATGGTAGCTAGCACATGCATCTAGTTTTCATTGAAGTCCGGAGGAGGAAATTTCTTCTTCTTCCTTGGAATTTTCCATTGTGGTTTGGCATATTTGTACAGATGCGGTCTGCTCCGTTGTGACCAAATCATTATTGAACAATTGCCCTTCCATGGGATGTGCCTTCCATGTTCTCAGATCTATCTTTAAAATTTACAAATCTCTACGCACATACACATGATCTAATGCCCAATCTTGCACCAATTGGGATTCCCTCATGAAGGGTCTCCCCAATATTATGTCATATGAGTCAAGTTAACACAAGAAGTCCATTACCACAAATGTATAATGGTAGCAAAACGTAAAGAGTTTGAGTTTCACATTCTCCATAAGTCCAATGGGCCTTGAAGATGTTCCGTTAGCCATTTTAACGATTAGATCTGCCCTTTTTAGATCGGGTTTTCCCCAGTTCTCCCAACAATGCTTTGTGATGATGCTAACCCCCGCCCCACCATCCAAGATAGCCAGTGCCTTGTATCTGCCATGATGAATTGGGATTGTAGCATTTGTGTCGTTGATTAACGTCCCAATTGATTAACTAGTATCTTGGTGGCGACTCGAGTTTTCCTTGTGTGTCTTAAGGTTATTTCTGCCACAGAGGTGGCAAAACCTTCTCTATAGTCTCAAATGGATTTAGTCCACCTTCTACCCATTCCTTCATGTCTGTCCATAGGGTTGGTGAACCATGTAACAGTTGCCCCAACGGCATTTGTATAGGCATGGATAGTACAGCCGCCGCCGCGAGACTTCTGATATCTCTAGGTTCTCTGGTGAGTGTGTTTTCCTCTCAGGTGTGTGTCTCGTATTCATCCATAGGGAAGTAATGGATGGACTCAACCCCAGTGCATTTTCCTCAAACATTCTGGATATCATGTTTGCTTGAGATCCCTCTTCTGTTACTTCTAGAATAGGAGTAGGTACGTCCAATTCCCTTTCCCTTATTGGCTCATTTCATGGATACATTGTATCCCTGGCTCGATTAGCCCTTAGCTTGGCTTCATGAAGCCGTTGACATTCTTCTACTAATGCCTTGGTGTCTTCAAGCTTTCTTATCTCCTCATCGGCATTGGGGGACTCACTGACTCCTTTCGGAGTTGAGGGTTGCTCCCTTTGCTCCTCTAGGTCTGGCTCTTTGTGGTTGATCCTTTGATCCCCTTCTTCTCTTGAATGGGTGGATCTGGTGTCGATTGTATCTTCTTCGAACCCTTGTGTCACCCTTAACCCACTTTTTTCACTCTTCTCCTGTGGTGGCCAATTCTGGAAATGGTCGAATCTACTCAGTTCTTCCCCTTGTCCCCTAATTGGGCTCGTGTCAGGACATTGAGTGGTGTGATATTTCCAAGCTGCACAACACTAATAGTTTGGATGGTGACTTGATTATTAGCAGTGGAAGTCAAACCACTTGCGCGGTATGGACAATCCTCGATCAAATGATCAATGCCACATTTAGTACAAGTGAGTACTAGCATGTCATTGGGTGTAGCAGTCACTTGTTGGGGTTGGTGAGTATGAACCATATTTTTGTTTGGGCACTCAGCGATTCGATGTAGCTCTCTGTAGACAAAACATTGTAGCGGTCCTCTCCTCATGTTCGAGTTCATGTCCTTGCCCTTCCATTGTATTGTGGTTTGAAACACAAGTACCGGCGTGTTATTCTGTAGGATGTAGAATTCAGGCGGCGTGACCTCCGCAGTTTCCTCATAGTACTCTCCACTAAGTTCTACTTCACATACCATATCAACATCTTCTAATGTCTCTTCAATCAATACTTGGTTGATTTTAGCCTGCGATGGTTGTGGTGGTAGAACTGGTGGTGGTAGAGGTGAAGCATCTTGTACCCGGAACATCCCCCTAGGTAAATAGGAAGAGTTGGGTTGTCCTGCAACAGCAGAAGTGATCTGTCCAGGTGGCACTGGTAAAGCCAATGGAGCTCTACGTGCTAGTAGTTGTGCAATATTTTGGAATCTTGGATATCTGCACATTTAAGTGTCATGATTCCCTAATTTTACATAGTGTGCATAATAGAGTAATGTCCTTGCTCTTAAGAGTAGACATTCAGTGGTAGTGTGATTCAATCTACACATAGAGCACCACACGAATTCCCTTCGAGGTAAACATGGTTATGCCCATGCCCAGATTTTTCTCTTCCCTCCTTTATCTTCAGTTTCTCTATTATTACGTTACTCAGCTCATCCACAGTCATGTTTCTGACTTGCTTGCTTTGAGTTCCAATTTCTTGGTGACTCGAGACACGACAAGTCGTAGTTGCTGAAGATATTTTAACATATTTCGATTGCGACAATTCCAGCATATTATCTTCATATTCAATTGCCAGTTTGCAACATGCATCTAAAGTGGTTGGTCGGGCTAGTACTAGATAATCATGCATCTTGTGGTCTCTAACCCCCCTCTCTGGAAGCAAAGCAATAACTGATCGTCGTCACAGTTAACCTCTCCTATAGTTTGCACCTTAAATTTAAGTGCTTAAGTCGAGACACATAGTCTCTCATTGACTCCATTTCCTTTTGTTTGATATTGTGCAGTTGTGCCACCGGGCTCCATCGGTCACCACTTCTGGAAAAGCTAGGTACAAACACATTCTTGAGTCATGTGAAGTTAACCTTATCCTCGGGTTTGAGGGTTCGAAACCACTGATGCGCTTTCCCTTCCAGGGTCGAGAGAAAGCATGAATCATTATCACATCACTGACAGGTCCGTAGGTTTTGCATGTGGATTCAAAAATCTCTACATGGATAGGATCTCCATCCCCAAAGAATTTTTGGATAGTTTGGAAATGATATGTGCCTTCATCTGGGAGGGTCGAGATTCTAGAGTAGTGCCTAGTTCCCTGACCATTCCTCGGCCATCTCTGCACAGTGATATTCAACTGATCCATCCTTGTGGGCTGCATTAAGGTCAATGGTTGGATCCACCCTTGGCCTTTCAGGAATTGCTCCCCCCCTTCCTAGACCACTGCACCTTGGAGTGGTTCATCCATTAGTTGCCTTTGTGTGCCTTTACAGAATTAAAAGTTCCATGTCCTATAGGAACGTAGGATGATTGATCATATACTCAATATCTTTTTTGGTGTACAGGCGGTCCTCCACTTCACCCGTTGTTCTTGCTAGATTATCCTCTTCTTCTAGGGTTACAAACCACTCCTCAGCTCTGGGCTCTTCATTTATGGATTCCAAGTTTGGAATTTCTCCCTCACTTCTTCCCATGACAAATTCCGACTCCTTACCTTGTGATTAGAGTAAGTTTACACCTCCCATCTCCTTTAGTTTAGCTCTCGTCCTTTGAGTGTTGAGCTCTTGTTTCCTTAAGCTCAACTCTCGTAAAACTGTTGTTCCACCTCAATCCTTCTTAGATCTAACTCTACTTCCTCTGAGAGGTGGGGAAGAATACTTGACCCGTCTTGGCCACACTTTCCATGTCACATCTCATTCGGGGGGGTGCGGTGTTAGACAGCCTTGAATTTGACGTTTGGATGAGCACTTCTTGTCCTTGGACCAAATCCAGCACTAGTTGATGAACCCATGCCCATAGATTGCACTTTTTTGTCTCATGATAACTGGTTTGGAGACCAAAAATTCCATGGGTGATATCAATGATAACACTGGATCTAGTTGGGGAGGATGGTTTCTCCTCTTCCCCAAACCCAGAGTCTCAGCCCTTCTTCCATGGACTCTTCACTACTAGTTTCAACGGTGGTGAGGTTCCTTAAGACACTCAAGTAAGTGCTTACTGAGTAACCTGAACCCACACTTTTTTGATAGGAAGATCTTGGGTGATTCGATGCACTATTGTTAACTGTAAGATCATCTTCGATGAGCTTTCCAGATCTTAAGTGCATGTATGTATGGTTTGATAAGCTACTTTGATGACCCAATTTAGTTTTGATCAGATTCTGTCGATCTGTTTTCGAGGCCGTGAGATTGTAGAGAACAGTTCACGGCGTGAAGTGTCAGGAAATAGTTCACGTCGTCAACGTTTTCCTGCTCTTTCACATGTTCAAAATTTTTTGCTCTTGGGGTCATAATTCCTCATCCTTGTTGTAGGTATCACTCCTTTCTAGACCTTCGTAGCCTTAACCTGACTATACCAAACTCGTGCGTTGAATTGGACTAAACCGTGAGTGCAAGATTCCTCCCTCCGGCTTTTGAGGTGTGCAGGTGTAAGAACCTCCCCTTCTAATCTTAAATTATTCCCCTCTCTGAAATAAAAGAAAGATCCCGTTTTACCCTGTTTTAGCCTAGAGAGAGAAAATGTCTAGAGAGAGGCAATTCAAAATTGAGATATTTTTTGATATAAAAATCCTCCTAGTGTCTAAAATGGTTTCCCCTAAAACAGATATTCAAAAAGAGATTTCCAATGTGCAATTGGAATAAATTGAAATCAGGTAAAAAGGACCTTAGCCTAAGGGTCCAGATTTTTTGAAATTTTTGAATTAAGGTTCCTATGGACCAATTAGATTAATCCAAATGTAGGGAGGAGATAAATTGAAGAATAAAAGAAAATCTCCCAAAAATGAGTAAATGCTCACATAAGATGAAGAGTTGTGACTAAGGACAAGGTTATTAGTTAAAAAAGAAGAGATATTTAGAAGAAATGATGCATTTTTGACACCTCAGTGTGGGGAATTCCCCTCATGAAGGAGGCACCTATTTCACATGTGTGGTTGAGTTTTAAACTCACAAATAATGAGATATTTTCATCTCTCCTGCTTCAACTAGATCCAAAAAGTAAGCTAAACTGACCTAAAAATGGTAAAAATTTGACCAAATTGATCTCAAAAATTCTAGAATCAGTTTGCTTGGTTTGAGGCTCACTTTTTCCTATAAATTAAGCCTCCCCTTTGTAAATGGTTAATAGTGTTTTATGCATTGTTACTCTACTCCTCCCCAGAGCCAAAAACAAGAGTAGATCCATCAAACCATCAAGCCAAAGGAACGCTCACAAAACTCCTAGTAAGTTAAAAATTCTACTTTTTCTTATTCTATTTTATGGTTTTTTGATTTTTGCTTTCTTTAAAATGAAAATGGATATTATGCCTTGCTGGAAAGGCTATCCCCCTTCTCTTCATTATTGAATTCAGCATTTCTTTATCCTAGATGTGTAATCAAATTGATGGAATAAAACTTTTCATATTGTTTACTCTTAATAAAGTAGAAATTGATTAGATTAGAATGATTTAAATCATCTTGGATAATTTCTAGTAAATTTTAGAGTGAAAATTTTAAAAAATGGTCAGCCATACAAAGGAGGTTATGGCAAAATTTTCTTAAATTTGGTGAAGTAAGCTTTAACTTTTTATTATTCAAAAAGAGTAATCCCCACCGCTTGTGTATTCTAAAAGTGTTATTTTTATTCTATGCATTAGAAAAATGCATATTAGAAATATTTTTATTATAAAAGCATAATTTTCATTAGAATTAATTTCTATGCATAGAAAGATGCATATTGGGAATATTTTGATTATAAAAGTGTTACTTTCATCAAAATTGATTTTTATGCATAAATAGATGCACAAAAGAATTTTTTTATTATAAAAGTGTTACTTTCATCAAAATTGATTTTTATGCATAAATAGATGCATAAAAGAATTTTTTTATTATAAAAGTGTTACTTTCATCAAATTTTGATTTTATGCATAGAAAGATGAATAAAGAAATTTATTTTTATTTCAAAAGAGTTATTCTCATTAATTTTGATTTTATGCATAGAAAGATGCATAAAGAAATTTATTTTTATTTCAAAAGAGTTATTCTCATCAATTTTGATTTTATGCATAGAAAGATGCATAAAGAAATTTATTTTTATTTCAAAAGAGTTTCATCAATTTTGATTTTATGCATAAAAAGATGCATAAAGAAATTTATTTTTATTTCAAAAGAGTTATTCTCATCAATTTTGATTTTATGCATAGAAAGATGCATAAAGAAAATTATTTTTATTTCAAAAGCGTTATTCTCATCAATTTTGATTTTATGCATTGAAAGACACATAAAGAAATTTATTTTTATTTCAAAGAGTTATTCTCATCAATTTTGATTTTATGCATAGAAAGATGCATAAAGAAATTTATTTTTATTTCAAAAGAGTTATTCTCATTAAAATTAAATTTATGCATAGAAAGATGCATAAAGAAATTTATTTTTATTTCAAAAGAGTTATTCTCATTAAAATTGAATTCATGCATAAAAAGATACATAAAAAGATGCATAAAAGATTTATTTTTATTTCGAAAGTGTTATTCTCCTTAAAATTAAATTTATGCATAAATAGATGCATAAACGGATTTTTATAAAAGTGTTATTTCCCACTGAAGTTGTTCTTATGCATAAATAGATGCGTAAAGAATCTTTATATCAAAATTAAGAATTCTCTTACATTCTATAAATGGATGTGATGTGATGTGAATCTGATAAATGTGAATAATAGATGAGATGTGATGTCATGTGAATCAGGATATAAAAATGATATAGGATGGGAATCGAGATGTGAATGAATGATAAGGGATGTGAATGGATGTGATGTGATGTGAATCAGATAAATATGAATGAATAGATGAGATGTGATGTCATGTGAATCAGGATGTAAATGAATGATATATGATGTGAATGAATGTGTTAGCATGTGAATCGGGATTTGAATGCATGATATAGGATGTGAATGAATGTGATAGCATGTGAATCAGGATGTGAATAAATGATAAGGGATGTGAATGGATGTGATGTGATGTGAATCGGGATGTGAATGAACGATAAGGGATGTGAATGAATGTGTTAGCATGTGAATCGGGATGTGAATGAATGAGATGTGATGTGAAATGGATGTGATAAGATGCGATGTAAACTAGATAGATGTTAATGTATGTGAAGTGATGAAATGTATGGGTAGATGCAAGTGGATGAGATCTGATGAGGATAAATGAGGAAATAAGTGATGAGATAGTGAAGCACTAGGTGACCTGCGAAGGATCCTAGAGGGTGCTGACCATACGGTGCTCGAGCTCTGGGTCACCGAAGACATTGGAATAAGGAGTAAGAGTTGTTTTATGACTTCGGGCATGGATCTGGTTGATTGACCTTGCTGGTCCTCAACGGATTAGTCCATGGCTCTTTTATATCGATCTATTGATTGATCTTGCTGATCTTCAATGGAGACTCCATTTTTGTTAAAGTGAATACTTGCCGGTTACTATGAGCTAGGAACTATCGAAAAGGCCCCTGAGTGGACAGGGGGTGAGCGTTCTGGTTGCCAATGATGCCATAGGTACACCGATGAAGGAATGTTTGGAAATAAGGATTCAACTGGATAATTAGAGGATTATGATCAGTGACCCTATGGTTTCATTAAATGATTGTAGTCCAACAGAAAGCACTTTGTATGTTAAATGTGTGGATGATGTACAGCTAATCATTGCTCTCTATGTAGATGACATGTTGCTCACAGGACCAAATGAGAGTCATATTGCTAATATGTTAAATGTGTGGATGATGTACAACTAATCATTGCTCTCTATGTAGATGACATGTTGCTCACAGGACCAAATGAGAGTCATATTGCTAATATGTTAAATGTGTGGATGATGTACAGCTAATCATTGCTCTCTATGTAGATGACCCTATGGTTTCATTAAATGATTGTAGTCCAACAGAAAGCACTTTGTATGTTAAATGTGTGGATGATGTACAGCTAATCATTGCTCTCTATGTAGATGACATGTTGCTCACAGGACCAAATGAGAGTCATATTGCTAATATGTTAAATGTGTGGATGATGTACAGCTAATCATTGCTCTCTATGTACATGACATGTTGCTCACAGGACCAAATGAGAGTCATATTGCTAATTTTAAGGCTGATTTGAATACCTCTTTTGAGATGTCAGATTTGGGGCATTTGCATCATTATTTGGGGATACAATTTAAGCAGTGTGATGGAGGTATTGCTTTATGTCAGACAAAGTATATTGAGACATTGTTGCGGAGATTTGGCCTTGAAGACTGCAAGCCTATTGCTACTCCAATGGAGACAGGTTTGAAGTCGAGTCTTCATGATGTTGGAGATCACTTTGATGTCACACTCTATCAGACATATGTTGGTTGCCTCATTTATGTATGCATTATGAGGCTGGACATTCAGTTTGCACTCTCACAGGTTTATGCATAGCCCAGGGTCTCAGCATTGGAAGGCAGTTAAACGCATCTTTCGCTACTTGAGTGGCACCATACATCTTGGGTTGTTTTATCCCAAGGGGGGATCGTTGCTGCCAGATTTACATGCTTTTTCGGACTCAGATTGGGCTGGTTGCTATGACACAAGAGTGTTCACAAGTGGTTTTTGTTTCATGCTCGGTAGCTCATGCACATCTTGGATGAGCAAGAAGCAACCTACTGTGGCCACCTCTAGTTGTGAAGCTGAGTACAGGGCAGCTTTCACAGTTACGGTTGAGTGTGTGTGGCTCAGACGGCTTATGGTGGCTGACTTGGGTGTTGGACAGGAGTCTGCCACCTCTATCTACACTGACAGTCAGAGCGCATTGGCACTTACGAGAAACCCAGTTTTTCATGCTCGCACAAAGCACATTGAGGTGCATTATCACTATGTCAAGGAGAGATTCTTAGCAGGAGAGATCAGCTTGGCCTATTAATGTGCCAACACAGGACAACCTCGCCGATCTTTTCATAAAGGCGCTTCCTCATGAGAAGTTCGAAGCTTTCCACAAAGCTTTGGGCTTGCTCCCCTTTGTGGACTGATCTACTTCGGGCATGGCACTTCCCTATACATGAGTGCCAGCTCTCATTCACACCATCACTCCCAGGGGGGATTTGTTGCCATATATATAGGCAGTGATGTGTGTGAACACACTTAGGACTGCCGAGGCACTTTTTCCCTCTTTAGGAGGTTTTTTCCCTCGGCTTGTGTATACGCCCATTATTCTAGGGCTAACTTATCTTTTGTACATTGACACAATCTAATACACTGTGTGTTGTGTGCATTCTTGCTTCTTCTTCTCCAAGCTTTGTGTGCTTTCCTGCAACCCTAATTCCAACAGGGGAGGAGTAGAGTAACAGTGCATAAAACACTATTGACCATTTACAAAGGGGGAGGCTTCATTTATAGGAAAAAGTGAGCCTCAAACCAAGCAAACTGATTCTAGAATTTTCCAGATCAATTTGGTCAAATTTTTACCATTTTTAGGTCAGTTTAGCTTACTTTTTGGATCTAGTTGAATCAAGAGAGAGGAGAGATGAAAATATCTCATTATTTGTGAGTTTAAAACTAAACCACACATGTGAAATAGGTGCCTCCTTCATGAGGGGAATTCCCCACATTGAGGTATCAAAAATGCATCATTTCTTCTAAATATCTCTTCTTTTTTAACTAATAACCTTGTCCTTAGTCAACTCTTCATCTTATGTGAGCATTTACTCATTGGGGGATCTTTTTAATTCTTCCATTTATCTCCTCCTACATTTGGATTAATCTAATTGTTCCATATTAACCTTAATTCAAAAATTTCAAAAAATCTGGACCCTTAGGCTAAGGTGCTTTTTACTTGATTTCAATTTATTCCAATTGCACATTGGAAATTTCTTTTTGAATATCTGTTTCAAGGGAAACTATTTTAGACACTAGGAGGATTTTTATATCCAAAAATATCTCAATTTTGAATTACCTCCCTCTAGATATTTTCTCTCTCTAGGCCAAAATAGGGTAAAACATGATCTTTCTTTTATTTCAGAGAGGGGAATAATTATAAGATTAGAAGGGGAGGTTCTTACACCTGCACACCTCAAAAGCCAGAGGGAGGAATCTTACATCCTACCCTACTTAAAAAACGCGAGATATCCTCATCTCGCAAAATTAGAGGAGAACTCTTTTCGTTAAGATCCAACTGATTCTGGGATTCCTTATCTAGTTTGGTGAACCCAACAGAATCCTGGGATAAGGATCCCTTATATAAAACTCATCATCAGATAATAATTCACTCAGATCGTAACATTCAATCCTTATCACAATAATGGTCCATTAGACCGAAATTTCTATCTGAACAGTCCTTCATGGAAATTTTCAATTATACAGATTTTTAATTTGACATCCTTAACTTGATCCACTGGGTCAAGTGTTAACAGCAGCAATCTGCTAGCAGCAATTTGCTAACAGCAATCTGCTAGCACAATTTGCTAGCAGCAATTTGCTAACAGCAATCTGCTAGCACAATTTGCTAGCAGCAATCTGCTAGCAGCAATCCACTAATCTTATAGTGATTTGCTGAAGTCATTAACGTCATTCCAGCCATAGTTGTTTCTCGTACGCGTACGAACCTATTCGTACGTACGAGTCGTACGGTACGATACCGTACGAATTCGTACGATATCGTACGGTACGAGTTAGGGTTTTTTTTTTCTCCCAAAAAATTTTTTTTCCTTGAAATTTTTTTTCCAAATGCTTAAAAAAAATAGAAACCCTCCTTTACGAAGATCCCAAATACTCGCAATACTTCGCAACTTTCGTGTCCACTCAGTATTCCTGGTTCCATATGGGATTGTGGAGAGACCTAAAAAATCTGGCGAGGTAGACTGGTAGTGTACACTTGATTGGTAGGATGAGAGAATCTTGCTACATCACTTGGGGATCCCTGGTATAGGTAGGCTAGACTATTAGATTCTCAAGTTATGCACAAGGGAGAACATTTGGACATGGCCATTTTGATCTAGAGAGGAGTCCCTAAACTTATCACCCTAGATGCACTCCTCGTATTTGTGCAAGGACGGTCCCTTAGTCATAAACGCTCCACTGGGAGACCTTTGGTATTGCATTACCCATCCAGGTTCTTTTTTGGAGACAATCAGGAGATCCAACCGGGAGAGACACATATCCATGTACTGGTTTCTCAAGCACTGTAGACTCCTCCCTTCCCAACCTTCCCTCACATTCAAGCTTGAAGCTCCATAGCTTGTAAGTGTAAAAAATAAAAACCGTATTTTATCGTACCGTATCCCAAAATTTCATATCGTACCGAATATTCCCGTACGGTATCGTACCGTACCGTATCGTATTTTCGTACCGTGACAACTATGATTCCAGCTACGAACATCATCACAGGGACTCGTCCCATTCATCCTCATTGTGGTTTTGCTTAGTTTATTACATTTCAACGAAAATTCAGGAATCTTCATTTTTCAATCAGAATCCAAATCAACTCATCAATTCTCAACCAGAATTTAAAATCATATCAACCACATTCGAATTCATCGTCTGGATAGTATTAATGCTTATAATTTCAAGTCTTAGATTTACTCGTATATACTGCGAGTCATCAAGAGCTGCAGTTATACCCTGTACAGCCCACAAAACAAGGTGCCAGATGTAATAATCGTAAAGTCAAATCATGAATAGTACGTTTGTCATCCACACAAATTTGACTACAAGTCCAAGTCTAGCAAGTGCAGAGACAGACAATAGATTCTTCTTTATCCCTGGCACATACAAAGCATCTGAAAGTGTGAAAGCGCTGCCATCTGTAGCAGTAAGCATAATTTTACCAATGCCCTTCACTGGGTAAGAAGCATTATTGGCACATGTGACAATATTCCCATTAGGGACAACCTCAAGACAAGTGAACATATCATGATGCGAGGTAATGTGCTTTGTAGCACCACTATCAAAATACCATACATCAGAGTCAATAGAAACTGCCAAACATGCATCATGTACAGATGGGTCATACTGGCAATACACGCTAAATGCCCATTCTGTATCCTGCACAACATTTGTAGAATCTGCATTTGTAGAAGCATCCGCTATTGTGGCTGCATTTGACTTTCTTCTTTGCCTCTTTAGCCTTTAGCTTAGGGTAATTCTTAATGACATGATCAGTTACCTTACAATAGTTGCACCTGATCTTTTTCTTGCCTTTATCAAGAGCCTTCTCAGACCTATTGTTGCTACTTGTGGAAGGGGCTACCTTACCACTTCTTCTCTACTGGGCACAGCAACAAATGCCTAATCAACTGCACGCTACCTAGCCCTGTTTTGCCTGGACTGGGCTTCTTGTTGCAAGAGCTTATTGACTAAAGTATCATACTTGACAACATCAGGTCTGTCCTCAGTAAAACAAGTCTCCACGTGGAAGCCAAAGTCTGATATGACTCAGGTAAAGCATCAAAAATAGTCTGCACAAGAGAATGATCAGGAATAATCTCACTTGTAGAAATCAACTGTTCCTTGAGATCTTTAATCTCAGCAAGAAAAACATTCATGTCATCATCTTCTTGCATAATCTTCGATTCTAGCTCTTTACGCAAGTAAGAGATTTTTACCTCGTTACGACTTGCATACAAACCAGCTAGAATATCCCAAGCCTGTTTTGCTGTTGTAGCTGAACGAATATGTGGAGTGATGTTACGTTTGACAGAAAGTGCAATCAAGGCATGAGCCTATGCATCTTTACCATCCCAACGAGCTTGTTCAGCAGTGGTGGGTAAAACAACAGCAATAGTAGAGCTGCTAGAACCTGCAACATCCTCAACACATCCTACATCCATAGAGCCTGGACATACATCCATACCCTGCACAATGTTCCACACTCCTTTTGCAACAACCAAAACATGCTGCATCATGTATGCCCAAAGTGAGTAGTTGCTGTCTCCATCTAGTTTGTCATCTCAGCAGACAACATGTGAAATACATCATTGCTGCCATGGCCACTGACTGAAACTGATGCAAAAACTACCTTCTGTAATGAAGCAAAGACTGAACAGAAAACAACTCGTGCTATGTAGCACGGTCCACAATAGAATACGTATGCCTATTTTGCAGAAAACTGCATTGTCAAAATTTCTGCACAAAATGACGAAAACACCTGTACAAAACTTGTAATGCAAAAACGGAGCCCGAAACGACCTCAGATGCAATTTTTGAGAACGCATAGCCCTACAAGCTTATTTGCAAAAAAAGTATAGGGACCAACAAGCGCTCGTGAAAGCTCATCTCAATCGGAGAACGTGAGTCGAAGGGTGCTAGTGGCGTAGCCCTGGGAGCCGATGCCTACTCTGATACCAATTGTTGGAATTAGGGTTGCAGGAAAGCACACAAAGCTTGGAGAAGAAGAAGCAAGAATGCACACAACACACACTGTATTAGATTGTGTCAATGTACAAAAGATAAGTTAGCCCTAGAATAATGGGCATATATACAAGCCGAGGAAAAAAACCTCCTACAGGGGAAAAAAGTGCCCCGGCGGTCCTAAGTGTGTTCACACACATCACTGCCTATATATATGGCAACATCCCCAGAGCCAAAAACAGTGAATTCATTGATAATTCATTTGTTTTTTACCATTTCCTCTTCAAAAGAATTGGTGGCCACTCTTGTTGCAAACAAGAGTAGATCCCTCAAACCAAAAGGAAAGCTCACAAAACTCCTAGTAAGTTAGAAATTCTACTTTCTCTTATTCTATTTTATGGTTTTCTGATTTTTGCTTTCTTTAAAATGAAAATGGATGTTATGCCCTACTGGAAAGGCTTTCCCCCTTCTCTTCATTATTGAATTCAGCCTTTCTTTATCCTAGATGTGTAATCAAATTGATGGAATCAAACTTTTCATATTGTTTACTCTAGTGAAAATTAATTAGATTAGAATGATTTAAATCATCTTGGATAATTTCTAGTAACTTTTAGAGTGAAAAATTTCAAAAATGGTCAGCCATACAAAGGAGGTTATGGCAAAATTTTCTTAAATTTGGTGAAGTAAGTTTTATCTTTTTATTATTCAAAAAGAGTAATCCCCACCACTTGTGTATTCTAAAAGTGTTTTTTTATTCTATGCATAGAAAAATGCATATTAGAAATATTTTTATTATAAAAGTGTTATTTTCATTACAATTAATTTCTATGCATAGAAAGATGCATATTGGGAATATTTTGATTATAAAAGTGTTACTTTCATCAAAATTGATTTTTATGCATAAATAGATGCATAAAAGAATTTTTTTATGATAAAAGTGTTACTTTCATTAAAATTGAATTTATGCATAAATAGATGCATAAAAGAATTTTTTTTATAAAAGCGTTACTTTCATCAAATTTTGATTTTATGCATAGAAAGATGAATAAAGAAATTTATTTTTATTTCAAAAGAGTTACTCTCATTAATTTTGATTTTATGCATAAAAAGATGCATAAAGAAATTTATTTTTATTTCAAAAGAGTTACTCTCATCAATTATGATTTTATGCATAGAAGATGCATAAAGAAATTTATTTTTATTTCAAAAGAGTTATTCTCATCAATTTTGATTTTATGCATAGAAAGATGCATAAAGAAATTTATTTTTATTTCAAAAGAGTTATTCTCATCAATTTTGATTTTATGCATAGAAAGATGCATAAAGAAATTCACTTTTATTTCAAAAGAGTTATTCTCATCAATTTTGATTTTATGCATAGAAAGATGCATAAAAGATTTATTTTTATTTCGAAATTGTTATTCTCCTTAAAATTGAATTTATGCATAAATAGATGCATAAACGAATTTTTATAAAAGTGTTCTTTCTCACTGAAGTTGTTCTTATGCATAAATAGATGTGTAAAGAATCTTTATATCAAAAATAACAATTCTCTTACATTCTATAAATGGATGTGATGTGATGTGAATAGATAAATGTGAATGAATAGATGAGATGTGATGTCATGTGAATCAAAATGTAAATGAATGATATAGGATGTGAATCGGGATGTGAATCGGGATGTGAATGAATGATAAGGGATGTGAATGGATGTGATGTGATGTGAATCAGATAAATGTGAATGAATAGATGAGATGTGATGTCATGTGAATCAGGATGTAAATGAATGATATAGGATGTGAATGAATGTGTTAGCATGTGAATCGGGATGTGAATGTGTTAGCATGTGAATCGAGATGTGAATGCATGATATAGGATGTGAATGAATGTGATAGCATGTGAATCAGGATGTGAATGAATGATAACGGATGTGAATGGATGTGATATGATGTGAATCGGGATGTGAATGAACCATAAGGGACGTGAATGAATGTGTTAGCATGTGAATCGGGATGTGAATAAATGAGATGTGATGTGAAATAGATGTGATAAGATGCAATGTAAACTGGATAGATGTTAATGTATGTGAAGTGATGAGATGTATGGGTAGATGCAAGTGGATGAGATCTGATGAGGATAAATGAGAAAATAAGTGATGAGATAGAAAAAGATGTGATGAGAATGGGAATACTTATGAAATGAATGTGGATTGATGTGGGTTGATGTGTGGATAATGTGGATTGATGTGGATGGATGTATGGATGATGTGGATTGATGTGTGGGTAATGTGGATTGACGTGAATGGATGTATGGATGATGTGGGTTGATGTGTGGATAATGTGGATTGGCGTGAATGGATGTATGGATGATGTGGATTGATGTGTGGATAATGTGGATTGATGTGGATGGATGTATGGATGATGTGGATTGACGTGTAGATTGATGTGGATGGATGTATGGAAGATGTGGATGGATGTGTGGATAAAGTAGATTGATGTGGATGGATGATGTGGATGATGTGGATGGATGTATGGATGATGTGGGTTGATGTGTGGATAATGTGGATTGACGTGAATGGATGTATGGATGATGTGGATTGATGTGTGGATAATGTGGATTGATGTGGATGGATGTATGGATGATGTGAATTGACGTGTGGATTGATGTGGATGGATGTATATGGAAGATGTGGATGGATGTGGATGGATGTATATGGAAGATGTGGATGGATGTGTGGATAATGTGGATTGATGTGGATGGATGTATGGATGATGTGGATTGATGTGGATGGATGTATGGATGATGGGGATTGATGTGTGGATGATGCGTTTGGATGTGATTTGAATGGTGTGATGTGATAGGGATCGATGAAGAAAAAAAATTGTGGGAAGATGAGAAAAGATGGGGACTAATGTGAAAGGATGTGGAGTGATGAGAAAAGATGGGGACTAATGTGAAAGGATGTGGAGTGATGAGAAAAGATGGAAATATTGTTGGAACACTATTTGTATGTGAAATCTGTTTTTAAATGACTGTTTTATGTCAAGAATGCTGGGGAAGCATTTTGACCGTCTTGTGAATGAGGTCGTGGAGACCTATCTGTTAAAGTTGCAACTGCTGAGGACGGAGAGTCAACGGAGGACGTCTCGCGTAGCAAGGTCGGCCGAGGTCTTGACTAGCCTCGGTTTGATTTAAATGGTGAGCTTCCAGTACAGTGGATGAGGGACCAAGGAAGCGGCCTATGAGTGAAGCACTAGTAGGTGACATGCAAAGGATCCTAGAGGGTGCTGACCATACGGTGCTCGGGCTCTGGGTCACCGAAGATACCCACACGTACGTCGGGGAAGATATTGGAACAAGGAGTAAGAGTTGTTTTCTGAATTCGGGCATGGATCTGGTTGATTGACCTTGCTGGTCCTCAACGGATGAGTCCATGGCTCTTTTATATGGATTTGTTGGTTGATCTTGCTGATCTTCAACGGAGACTCCACTTTTGTTAAAGTGAATACTTGCCAGTTGCTATAAACGTGGAACTATCGAAAAGGCCCCTGAGTGGACAGGGGGTGAGCGTTCTGGTTGCCAATGATGCCATAGGTACACCGATGAAGGAATGTTTGGAAACAAGGATTCAACTAGATAATTAGAGGATTATGATCAGTGACACTATGGTTTCATTAAATGATTGTTTTAAAGACATCTGTGTAAAAGGCAATTTCATATTAGGTGTGTAAGTGGTGTGACTAGTTTTAAGTTTGCATGAATATCTGGCTAGGGGGCCTAAGAACTCTTTTCCTTGGTACCCGAGACAACCTAGCCGAATTCTTAATTGGATCCCATTACTACAGTGGTTGGGCGGCTGGCTAACCCATGGGACTGGATGGGGTTAGGTTGGACTGGATGGGGTTAGGTTGGACTGATGGATCCCTAAATTGAGACTCAATTCTGTTCTCGTTCGATAGATGAAGTAAATCCTGGAGAAAAATTATTCTATGGAAACGAATCAATGGCTGTGCCTCTCAATGAGAAAAAAAGCGTTGGTCTCTATGATCCAAGTACAATCTTTTCCCTGATCTAACTATGGGACTTACAAGTTTGGTCAGATCAGTTCAGTTAGTTAAGGCTTTTGACTACGTTAGAGAAAAGTTATCTTGGAGGAATCACTCGTGCTTTCCGGGCAAGGGAAGTTTTTCCGGGTTCGGTTTTGGAAGAACCGATGGATTAGTCTCTTGTCCGGATATCTGTGGTGGGCGAGGCCCCGAGTGTGGGACCCTGCCCCGTGCAAGAAAAGGTCAACATAGATACTAGGAAGAACCATTATCCATTGCCCTATACAGAACATGTTTTGGAGAGAGTAGCTGGTGAAGAAGCTTACAGCTTCTTGGACGGATTTTCAGGCTACAATCAAGTGTCTATAACACCCAAAGACTCCCTTTAATACAATATGGAGGGGGGACATTTTCTTACAAAGTCATGCCCTTCAGTCTCACCAATGGCCCAACAACATTCGAACGATTAATGTGCACAGCCTTCAAAGACTACTTGCAGAAGTGGTTGGAGGTATTCATTGATGATCTATGTGATGGACATTTGGCTTGCTTAAGGAAGGTGTTTGTGTGATGTCGATTGTATTGTATATCCTTAAACCCTTTAAAGTGTCAATTTTGGGTCAAACACGGTGTGATATTGGGACACATTGTCTCTAAGAATGGTATATTCATAGATGACAGCAAGGTCAGGTTGACCTTGGAGCTACCACCACCCACTAATTACAAAGGTGTGCAAAGATTTATGGGCCACATTAGGTATTACCGCCGCTTCATAATCTTCTATACTGAAATTGCCATACCATTATATAAGCTACTTATTGTCTTTGAATGGACTGAAGAATGCCAGGAAGCATATGATAGATTGAAACAAGCACTGGCTAGCGTGCCAATTCTAAGACCACCCAATTGGGACCTTATATTTCATGTGCATATCGATGCATCGAACTTTGATATTGGATGCGTACTGGCATAGCCTGGTGAGTTCAAACTAGACTACCCAGTTTGCTTCGCTAGGCCAATTGAATGATGCAGAGGTGAATTACACTACCATAGAGCGAGAAGGATTGGCCATGGTTTATGCGATCAAGAAGTATCGACATTACCTATTGGCCAGCAAATTCATGTTCTTCGTGGACCATCACGCCTTATTATATTTGGTGAACAAGCCTTGCACCACGGGAAGAATCACATGCGGGTTACTATTACTATTGGAATTTGACTTCACGATTACAATGAGAAAGAGGACACATCATGTGTTGGCCGATCATATGTCGAGAATTCCAAATGGGGGAGCGGCAACTGGTGTTGATGATGACCTCCCTGATGTTTGTTTGTTTAAACTAGACATGGTGCCCGAATGGAGTGAGGAAATATCTGATTATCCAGCTTACGTTTTTTTGCAAGAATGACCTTTGAACAAAGATAGAATGCAGCGGCTTATTAAGCTTACTACACCTTATCAATTAATTGCGAGAGAACTATACAATCTAGGTAAGGACAATGTCCTAAGGAGATGCATGAGAGAAGATGAGTTCTTCATGATATTGGATGAAGCACATTCATCAGGGATAGCTGAAAGACATTTTGCTGGAGAGATTATGGCTCGCAAGGTGCTTCAAGCAGGACTATGGTGGCCTACGTTGTTCGGGGATGCCATAGAGTTTGTCAAAAGGTGCAAAGAATGTCAACGATTTGCTATCCCGCAACAAAGGGACAGGATGGCACTCACCCCTTGTAAGATAACCTTTCGAGAAATGGGGGATTGATTTTGTTGGACCTATTAGTCCAACGGCACATACATCACACAAGCCTGATATGTAATCGTGGCCACATACTATTTCACAAATGGGCAGAATCCAGAGCCTCTAAGCAAGCTGATGCACGAACAATAGCAAAGTTCTTGTATGAGCAAATTATTTCAAGATTCGGCTGCCCATTAGTCAGTGATCGTGGTTCACATTTCATTAATGAGGTGATTGATCACTTACTTATACTAGATTCCTTGTAGTCCACCGGAATTCATCACCTTATTATCCCCATGCTAATGTGGACAAGTGAAGAGTACAAACAAGATTTTGTGTACTATCGTGACAAGAACATTGGAAGCAAGTCGAACGGATTGGGAGCATAAGCTAACAGTAGCCTTATGGGCATACCGAACATCATATAAGCTACATGATATACTCCCTTCCGTCTAGCTTATGGTGTTGAGGTAGTAAAGCCTATGGAATACTTAGTTCCAAGCTTGAGAATTGTAGTGGAAGAACGTTTGACAAAAAATGCATTAGTTAAAAGGCTAATCAATTTAGAGAAGCTTGATGCATCGCATGGAATTATGGAAAAAACTATGAAGAAAACGAGGGACCTTGTCCTCATGTATGGTGTAGGGAGCACCAGAAAAAAGAAACTCAACTACAGAGGTCTAGGACCCTTCCGAGTTTTCGAGATCACACCTCAGGGGTCGGTTAGAATTGAGACAAGTGAGGGCACACAAATGGAGGGTTACATCAATGGGAGTAAACTTAAAAAATATTTTGGACCACTAACCCAAGAGATGCTCTTGCAAGAACATCTTTTAAAACAACGGAAGGAGCTCACAAAAGAAAAAATCTAGCAAGCTCAAGAAGAGGCTAAGGCAAGGAGGCCAAGGCCAACAAACAGATACTTGAGAAGAGAATGTTGCATGTGAACATGGCTTCACTAACTCGCCTAGACGAAGATGAACTAAACATTGAGCCAACATGACTTAGGGTGGAAATCTATACGGCTAAATGTCATGCAACGAGCATTGCATTGATAGATATGGGATCGTCATAACCTAATCTCATATGATAGATATGGGATCGTCATAACCTAATCTCATATGAGACATGGGTAGCCTTAGATAAACCGCACCTTGAAACCACCAATTCACAAGTACGCAGTGTGCATTGATAGATATGGGATCGTCATAACCTAATCTCATATGAGACATGGGTAGCCTTAGATAAACCGCACCTTGAAACCACCAATTCACAAGTACGCAGTGTGCACTTGACAACTACGAAAGCTGAGGGATTTCTAAGTGTTAATGTTTCCATCAAAAATAATCCCTTGGTTGGAAAGGTGTTTGTCGTGCGTGCAGGTTCAATGGAGGAGGAAATGATCCTAGGATGATCTTGGATTTGTGTCAGTAATTGTAATATCCAATGGGAGAAGAGGACAGCACTGCTGAACGAGGGCAACAATGTCATTTTCGTACCCTTATGGAGCCCGATAAACACAAGGAAGTTGGCCACCATGATTGAGGTATATAGAAACACCAAGCACGGTTACATCAGCTCATGAAGCAAAAAAGGCATCAATTCCGCAATCCCTATGCAAAAAGCAGCCCAAGTCATAAGGTACATAGTAGTGGGGGTGCCTAAGGGTCAACTTGGAAACCAGCTCTACAAGGATGAGAAGGGCGTCAATAAGGAATCAACAAGAAAGGTTCAAAGAGGAGACAAGGGACAAAAATGGTCTTGACACAGGTAAGTTGGTGGTACTCCAAACAAAACAGCATTGCATAAAGCCTTTGTAAGCAATGAGTTCGAAAGGACTTGCTAATGGCACAAGGTTATTACCAGGGTAATACAACAGTATGGGTGCCCAAACTCCACCCAGTGGCCACTGTTGCAAACACCTCCCGAATACAAAGACAAGGGTAGTAAAGGCATTCAAAACCAACTCCCAACTAAAATCAATGTTAGGAGTACACAAACACTGGTGTGGAGGAAGAAGCCAACCCAACAGGATGGGTTAAATATAACAAAACCAATACCTATAACCATCTCGATCAAGGAGCTGGACAAGGACATTGAAAAGAAGAAAAAGAAGGTGCAACAAGTAGTTACTGATACAAACCCCAATCCACAGGACTCAGTAGAAACACTCTTCAGTTGGGTAGAGGAAGAATCAAGTACTCTCACACAAAGTTAAAATGCCTACAAACAACACCTCCTTAGAAGTGCCAAAGTACCACCTTGCTTTCCATGGCAATAAAAAGATGAAGGTATCCATTACTCAAAAAACGAATACAAGGTAAAAAATGAGTATCATTCACTTCATCCAATCTTTGAATGCATGGCTGAGTATCTGAGCATGAATAGAAATATAGGGTATCAATCTTGCACACACATGGTCTAAAAAAGGTTCACGCTGTGAACTTGTACAAAACATTTCTTACCATGAACTCGTCTTAAAGGCTTCATGCCGTGAACTAGTCCAAAAGGCTTACGGTTACTTTTTCTCGACCAATTGTAGTAGGAAGACACATGGCATTCTTCATTAAGACAGCCGCCCAGTCCGACGGTTGCGCCATAAAATCGAAATTCCTTTCTCTTTCATCATTTTGCATTCATCGTTCATCATGTGTGCATTGCAAGCATTGAGCCTTTCTTTCATCGCCTTCCTCCTTACTTCATCGACACATACGAGTTTGAGGTGGGAGCTTGTGTGTTTTCTTAGCTTTCATGTTTTCAAATCTTTTCTTCGTAAACATAAAATTACAAGATTTGAAATCATTGATTGCCCTTGTTGACAATGTCATTCGTTATCACATCGTTGCACAAACCCCGCACTCTGCAGTTCAATAACATCATGCATTCATGAAATCTAATTAATCAAACATGAAACTTCACTAGTTCACGGCTCAAAATATTCAAGTTCATGCTCCAAGACAAAAACTTGCAATTTCACGGGTTTTTCCATCTCATGGGATTACCCTTCAATGGCCTGCAATTTCATGGGTTTACCCCATTTCACAGGATTACCCTTCACGGCCTACAATTTCACGGGTTTACCCCATTTCATGGGATTACCCTTCACGACCTGCACTTTCTCGGAATTCCATTTCACGGAATTCCACCATTTCACGAAACTAACCTTCATGGAACTACCCCAGTTCATGGAACTAGCTTTCGAGTTTACCCCATTTCACAAGATTACCCTTCACAGAATTACACCATTTCATGGGATTACCCTTCACGGCCTACACTTTCACGAATTTCCCTTTCATGGGATTACCCTTCACGGCCTACACTTTCACGAATTTCCCTTTCACGGCCTTAACACCTGCACTTTCACGGTGCTTAACCCAATCATGAGAATTTGGACCCTGTCATGTCATAGGACTTATACCCCATTAATTGCTCACCCCACTAACACAATTCCCATCAAAATTAACCTTGATACCGCCCCAAAAAAAAATGAAAACAACAAGGTGTGGCACATGCCCCACCAGTCTAAGGTGTGGCACATGCCCCACCAGTCTATGGACTGACCTTTTTCTCAATGTACAGATGTCGACCTTAGTAACATCTGACCACAACATCTGACCAGGAAGCCGCCATAGACCCTCACAGTGACACAAGCCAGTGCAATAGGATCCCCAATGAGCAGAAAGAAAAGACCAACATGGGGTCTATAGCTAAGCTACCTGGGTCAATACGCCCAGGCATTCCATGGCGTGATAATCAGCAAAGAAATCCACACGATGCATGGAAAGGTGGCATTACAATACCACAGCCCTGAGTGCCTCCAGATTTTTGAAGATGCCGAAGTCAAAGACAAGCTGGAGAAGGTGGGCCTTGGCACAGGGTCTCCCCCGAAACATAGACATAGAGATATGTGCGGAGTACATCAAGACATATGACAAGCCACCAAGAGGGGGACAATGACTAAAGCAAATGGCACCACAGAGAAAGTGTTGATCACAGAGGACTTGATACGTGAGGCGCTATGTAGCAGCTACCACCACCAGTAAAAATACAAACACAACTATGAAAAGATGGCCCTAGATGCAATGCCGAAGAAGAGTTCGTACAACTCTAATGGAGTAGAATATGAAAATATTAGGGATGAAATCACAGAAAAAGCATGGAGGGCAATGTCACTAATAATGCAAGTGAAGCCAGTGGACGGGTACAACTGGGTGCCACTAAACAGAATAGCCAAGGTGCATGAGGAAAAGGAGGATGATTGGGCCTACTACATCCACAGAGAGATGGAGAATTATTTAAAGGCCCATCAGTCAAAGATCTGCAAATGTTGATCCATGGTAACTATGTTTTGAGTTTGGTAGAATGGATATACAAAGATCTTCAGAGAGTGGAGGATTATGCATACTTCTTCAAAGACCGTGCTATTCTTGCACCACGAAATCTAGAGGTTGATGAAATCAATGAACTAGCCGCCTTGAGTGCATTTCCCGGTCTTGAAAGAGAATACCTCAGTGCAGATTCGGTTGTTTCTTCCGAGAATGACACAATATTGTATCCAAGTGAGTACTTGAACAGTTTGAACTTAGGTGGTGGTTACCCTCCTGCTATATGTACATTATGTGTGCTATGTTATATACACATTATGTGTGCATATACTAGGAGGCTAACCCACATTAGGCTTGTGAGCATGGAAGCATGGGAACAAGCTCTAGTGGAGCATGGGTTAGGACTAACCTTAAGGGTTAAGGTTAGGGTCAGGCATCCAAGGGTCACACATGGGGAATGGAAAGTCAAGAATCACTTGAGGGCCCTCCTATATAATA
The DNA here is from genome assembly GCF_041138505.1 of Cibotium barometz. NCBI lineage: Eukaryota > Viridiplantae > Streptophyta > Polypodiopsida > Cyatheales > Cibotiaceae > Cibotium > Cibotium barometz. Next base: position 18,627,062 of record NC_141104.1, read on the forward strand.
GGGGCATGGGGCAAACTCAAGGGAGCTTGGGGAGCTTGGAGGCTTGGAGGCTTGGAAGCTTATGCTATGGTCTCTTGTGTAGAGGTCCATATCTACTCACCTACCATTTCACACTATAGCTACATGCTATTGGATTGTGTTATACCTCTTGATGGTATGGGACATCAAGGTAGAGGTATGATGTATTTCATTTATAATTCATGTGTGCATCCCTTGGGCTTCGGGGGTGGTTGGGTGGTTGAGTTTATGCCTGATTTATGCATGTTTATGCATAACAATTATCTAGAGAGATCTTAGGGTTTTAACAGTGGTATCAGAGCAATCTCTATTTAATTGTTGTTGATTTTTTTTAGTAAATTTTAATATTTACTAATAAAAATGTTATTTTGTTGATTTGTGTTGATGAATTACACGTGGATCATCGATATGGTGATTGGAACGTGTGTTACTACAATTCAATGGACGAATCGACGTTGCGGGGGCGGGGGAATTCTGTGAGTTTAATGCTATTTTTTTTTTCTATTTTTAATGGTTAAAATCAAGAATTAATGGAAATTTTTACAAAAATACCATATATTTTATGGTAGATATTTTGGTAGAATGGATTCCCTGAGTTTCTAGAATTTTTTAGAAATTTTTTCTAAAATTTTAGGAGTTTTTTGAGCATTTTTATGATTAAAAATGTATTTTTATACATTTTTTACGGGTTTTTTTCCGCGAGAATGCGATCAAATTTCTGTCGATTTTCTACTGAAATTCAGTAGGGGACAACGTGTTGATGCATGAAATGCTCTCCCGTGTGCGTGAGACTCTCTCTACCTCTCAAATCTGATTTTTCCTTCTTTTTTCCATGAGAAATTCTCTTTAAAATGATTTTTTAAACATTAATCATAATTAATGTTAATTATGATTTGTTTAATTAAAAACTTTAATCAAAGATTAAAGTTAATCTTTGATTAACTTTAATCTCTGATTAACTTTAATCTCTGATTAACTTTAATCTCTGATTAACTTTAATCTCTGATTAACAGAGATTAACTTTCTCCTCCCCTCTGTTAATCTCTGATTAACAGAGTTTGTATGGTCAAGACACTTACAACAAGAGATTTGGGCTCCTTGGAATTTACAATCTAAGATTGCGGATTAACTTCATGTACATGTAATGTTTGTGGACTATGAAAAGCCTGATAAGTTAGGTTTTCGATGTATAGGCACTGGACAATACAGAATTTTTCGATTTGCCATCTACAAGTCTGTTCAAATGCCATTCGCCCCCTCAAATATTGATCCACCAAATGAGTTTTGTAAGGCTTTATCCTTTCCTTCTTTTTTTCTTTGGAAATTATATCTTCAATAGCTAATGATTTTATATTGAATATATTTTGCTAGATGGAGACGAGGAGTATAGGCTTCCAAGGAGAGATAATCTAGTTGCCTGAAGATTGTTTTAAAGCCGTGTTCAGGTGTGTTAAGATTGTCAACATTTTATTGGGTTAGAATGCTAGATGTATATTATATGCCAAGTTTGGTGCTTTATTCAAAGAAACATAAGTGCTTTAGGAGCTTCTACATGGATATGTATGGCAAGCATGGTGTGTTTATATATAGGTTGGCAAGTTGAGGACCATGAGGCCCATCATGGGCTTCAAATATATGGCTTATCTCTACTCACCCTCCAAGGACGAGTGTTTTTTTATAGAATTGGCTGGAATTAGAAAGTGCAACACAACATACACACTCATGCATGCCACCACTTGCGTAATGAGGACTTGAACCCATGACCTAGGGAATCTTGGGCAATGAGGACTTGAACCCATGACCTTGGGAATCTTGGGGAACAACCTCTCTCCACTGTACTAATTGGCGATCGACAAGGACGAGCCTTTTGTTTTTATATATGCAAGATTACTCTTGCCCGGCCGTCCAGGGACGGGTCATGCCACTAGTTTCATTAAAAAGGGATGTTTATGCATTTTTGTGATTTACAGAGTACACTCTTGGCTCAATTTCCAAGAGTATAACAAATAAACGTCAATGAATTTATGCTTATTTGTTTGACTTTTCTTTTTGATTAGATGCCTTAGCACTGAGTCTCTCTCAAGTATTTAGCACAAAATTAGGCTAACAAAGACTATTAATGCAAGACCTTCAACTAATGTACTTCTTACATGGAGATATTTTTAATCTTAGCCAAGAGGCATCTAAAAAATGGTTTAGTAAAACACATTTTGTGAATCCAAGTATAGACTGAGTTCTTTTGGTTCATATTGTTAATGATAATGTTTGACCTTTTTCTTTCCAAATATCCTCCTTTTGTTGGCTCTTTTTCTAACTTGCATTTGTACTCTCTCTTTGTTTTGGGAGAGAGACTCCTTTAGCTTTCTTTCTTTTTTTAATGTTTGGAAGAGGGGGGTTCCTTTTGCTTTCCTTTTTATGCTTGGGAGATAGGGACTCCATTAGCTTTCCATTTTTCTATTTTTTTATGTTCATTGTGCCCTTACACATTTTAGAGCACAAATCAAATTCTTTTCCATTTTATTTATGTTTAAGACAACTCATGCACGAACTCAAATAGCCTCCATCGAGTCTCTACACTTATCTTGCCTCATCATCTAAAAATTTGTTTATGAAATGAGATACATCTACATACACTTCTCATTAAAAACTATTAGCACTAGAGCCCCTCTTTGGAAGATTCTTTCATGCTCTTTGAAGTTTTTTCTTTATAGTATTTCATAGTTTTCAACGATAGGTTGGTTGGGTATTTGACATTGCTTGATTCTAGAGTTTGCATTGCTTTGAGTTTAATGAAAGGTTGGTATTGATGCTTTTACTTTTTCCTTTTTTGTGTGCAAATGATAATGATTTCTACCAACTTGCTTGTATTTCATAAAGCATAAGTTTGACTCATGAGAGGAGTGATTACGACCATGTAAAGTCATAACATACTGATATCATGGAGTAATGAGCTAGGCTTTTTTTTATAGAGACACTTAAAAGAAAAATTAAATGCATCGCACATAGTGCTTCCCTCATCCATGAGAGTGAGAAACACCTAACCTTATCTTAAGAGAAGAAGCATAGTGTAATGGATGTGAGGATCATTTTACATTTTTTTACGTAAGACAAAAAGCTGAAGGAGTGAGATTCCTATTTAGTAAAAAAATGAGGGTTTATGTAATCCAATGAAACAAATTGAGAGGGTGTCCTTAAGGCCTTACTATAGCCTCCATCTTAGAGGTTCAACTCTTATGGACACAACTTCATAAGTTAATAGTGTAAGACATGTTGTATGTAGGAGGAATGCTTTATTACTATACTCTTATGTATATTAAATCGTATTTTCAACTCTCATGACTACTTTTGTAAGCCAAGAAAACCCTCCAAACACACAGCTTCCTTGGCCCTTATTTTCTATATGGTAGGCTTGGTTGACACTAAATGTCGTCACTCATTAGGGACATTAGTCATCTTGTACTATAAGCAAGTTGAAAACATTGAAAAGGGTGGAAAACAATTGCTTATTTTATTTTGAACAATTCTATCTTATTAGTAAAAGCTCCACTCGAGGTGAAACAATAATATACATAGATACACACGGAGACAATGGAAAAAAAGTGTATTTGATTTATGAAAGGCTTTTGCCAAAAGTTTTTACGTACATGAACTTGTCCTATGCTTTGTGCTATGACAATGTGCTTGGTATTTGGCACTTAAACGAAACCATTTCTTATAATCTTTCAAGAAGACCAAAGTGTGTAGAAAGCAGGGCTTGCAAAATAATGCCTCACAATCTAAAAAAACCCTCCTATACCTTCAAGAGCACACATTAACCCTCTCATTGCTGTGCTCTCTTTTTCATTGCAAGGCTTACCTATAGCCTCACGCTTTAAATTGTTTTTTGATAGTTTTGATGTTTTACATTTACTATTGCAAATAAGTTATTAAGGGGAATATGTGCTTTTGTTTTAATTCCAAAAAACAAGTGAATGTTAAATTGTGTGTGACGTTCTCATGCAAAAATTTGCATCATCGTTTCTAGAGTATGTTCACATCCACACTAGTGAGTATGCATCTGAATAATTTATGTACTCTAGGGATAAGGGATTGCAATTTGGCCTTTGAATTTTGAAGTTTGAGGCCTTGAGGAAGTTAGAACTTAGAGTTTAGAAGGAGACTTAAAAAATAAAAATTGCGAGAGGGTTTCATTTCATTATTTTAATCGCACACCTGATCGTGTGAAGAGAAGGGGGGGGGGTTGAGCCGAGACTCGAACTTGCGTTCACAAGGAAGAGGAGTAACTTGCTAGTGCTGGTGTTAGAAGGCGAGTGTTGGAAAATGCTGATGCTTTTTATAAGGATGAGAGTCTCAGACACCACACACATGAAAATGGTGGAGTAGCTGCGAGCTTGCTAGCAAAGCTATCTCTACACTATTATTCTCACTATTCTTGATGTAGTTTTGCCACCGTGGCAGTGGAGCACAGCCCACTAGTTTACTTTATTTATTCAATAGTAATAGTAATGGATGACTTTCATTATTCAATAAATGATACATATATTTGCCATAATATGCCATTTACTTTATTTATTCGGCGACTTGCATTTGTCAATCTGTTATGCTTTTCGAGAAAAAAATTAAAATTGATCTATTTATACTGATGATCAATGATGCGATATGGAATCTTGAAGCCCGGGGAGATTGTGCCACGTGTCTCTTAGAATCCCGAGTGTGTAGGTGGAGGTGGCAAAATGCAGTTTTGGCGCGGTGGGATCGCACGTGCCTAAAAAGCCCAGGACACGCTGCCACCACCAACAGGGGGAGAGAGAGAGAGAGAGAGCCCTTTACCTTCAACAGCGCGTTTTCCTCATCACAAAGCTCCCATCGCCTTTCTCAGGCCTTTTGCGGCCTTGTAAGCAAAACCCTTCAATTCTGAAAGAGACGACCTTGTTCTGATCGCCTGCTACCTCGTACCCATCCATAACCCTCTCATTCTCTCATCGAAATTGCAACCCATTTGAATTCTACCATATCTTTTTCATATAGTCCACGCGTTTTCTTTTGCCTGCGCACCCTTGCTGTTGCTGAAGGGAAACTCGGCGCGACCTTCATCTGGGCTATGCAATGAAGCAGGCGATCTTCCTCCTCTTCTTCGCCATCTAACAGCTGCTTTTGGATCTGTAAGTTATCAGTTTCTGCTCCTTTCCTTCCATTTCAGAATCAGTGGGATGACTTAGAAGAGTTCTCCCAGAATTTTGCGTTTATTAGTGAATGATAGTTTTAGAGTGCCCATCTCCTGTTTGGGTTCAAGATGGAGGCGAAAATGGTTCATTGATGTAGGCTAATGATGGAATTTTTGTCTCGTCTGGAGTTGAAATTGCGGTAAATTGGTTGGCTTTTGAGGACTGAAAGGGTAAACAACTTCCAAAATTGAACTAAGGCATACTTGTACGCTTGTAGATGTCTAGAGACCTTTGCCAAGGTTTTACTCTCTGTATACATGACAATCGCTCAAATGGCCACGCTGAACAGTAGTTTCAATGTAGTCTGATGATGTTCACAGTAATTTTATGAAAGTTTTCTGAAGGGCAAGGAAGTCTGCTGTGTCATATTTAAGTGATGGGTTGTACCACCTCTAGACTTTTGGTGGATACTTCAGATGATATGGTGAGGAAATGCAAGGAACGACGGTTGCTGATACAAAGTGCCATGAATCACAGGCAGGATTTTGCAATTGCGCACATTGCATATATACAGAGCCTCAGAAATGTTGGGTTGGCACTCAGGCGTTTCGCAGAAGGAGAAATCTCTGATGTAGAGTCATCCCCTAGAACTCCCAGTACCCCCATTTTAGCACTACGTCAACCTTTGTCACCTACTGCAGGAGGCTTGTCCCCTCCCCCGCCTTCAAGATCTCCTGCTTCTACTCTTTCCCCACTTCCATCCAGTCCCTCTAACCACAATCTTAACCCTAACCCACCTTCAACCCCTCCCCCTGCCATATCTGTGAGTCCCCCACTCTCTCCATTACGATTACCCACCGATCCATCTCCCTTCTCACCATCTAGTCCCCCTTCTCCCTTTCTCCATGATACCAGCCCCCCAGCAGACATCATGGACACCCCTCTACCTTACATGGCGTCCCCTGATAGGGGCAGTGAATTTTCCCCACCCTATTACTCCCCTACAAGAGATGACCCGGATGATGCCCTCATGGCATACAGCCCCCCACCACCATCCTCTCTTCTCACAGATTCTTCATGGTTTTCGCTCGACATTTTTACTCCTCCACTTATCCCCTATCATCTCCAAGAGCAGAGACGAATGAAGCGGGTTGGTGAAGATGAAGACATACTTGAATATGAAGAAGCTCGAGAAGAAGAGGGGATGCCTGAATTAGAAGAGGTAGAACACAAGGAAGATGAGACAGGGCACGATGACAGGGACAAAGTTGAGGAGATTGTGACCAAGGAAATTGAGAAGAGGGTCGTTTCAGAGGAAAAGGTCGGATTTTCTGATACAAAGATCGACGAAGATGGATCTGTCAGTGATAGTGTGCAGAAGGATCAGGTGGTCGTGGTGTCAACTGTGCACAAAGACATGGTGGTCGCAGAGAAGGATGGAAAGGAAAAGCCGGAGAAAGATCTTTCTTTTGTCACCACTCTGAAGGAAAGGAACCTAACGGAGGCTGTGAGGCACATTGATGACCAGTTTGCAAGAGCATGCAAAAGCGGTGGGGATGTGTCCAGGATGTTGGAAACACAGATGCATTATCACTCAAGAATCTCTAGCTTGAAAGGTATTTTTTTGCCTGCACTCTGAAACTCAGGGTTGCGAGATCGATTTTCATTACTTAGTTGTTTTTGCAGACTCGTCCAAGGTTTTCAATGCAATCACGTCTCACTGGTTTCAGAAAACATCTTCTCCGATGAGTGATGCATTTGAACACAATGATGTATCAGAATGTGGCATGGCTGGCAGCCATGCTTCAACTTTGGAGCGGCTGTCTGCATGGGAGAAGAAGCTCTATGATGAAGTGAAGGTGGGCCTCTTTTCCGTTGCCTTGTACCCTTAAGGTATATTGTACTGCCATTATGTCATTGTTTGGATTAAATAAGAGTGTAGTTGTCATTGTGACCTGCAAGAATCGATCAAAAGGAAGGTGGTCATTTATATATAAACCTCCGCTTACTCTAGAGCAGTGTTCATATCAGTAAGGGTGTCTATCATAGCATGTAGAGTTGGTTTGAAGCTTTGTGAAGTCAGGAATGTAATCTGTTTTTTGTCAAGTTTTGAATGTTTATGGTTGTGTGCAGTACTGCGAGCATGTGCTTTTGTATTCTTCTCTGTATATGTGTGTATGTGTACACTTACATATGCGTATGCATGTATGTATACACTTATATACATATGTGTGTGTTCATCTCTCTCTCTCTCTCTCTCTCTCACACACACACACACACATATACATATGTGTATGTATATGTGTGTTCATATCTCTCTCACTCACACACACACACACACACACACATACATATGTGTGTATGTGTGTGTACACTTACATATGTGTATGCATGTATGTATACACTTATATTCATATGTGTGTTCATCTCTCTCTCTCTCTCTCTCTCTCTCTCTCTCACACACACACACACACACACACACTCACACATATACATATGTGTGTTCATCTCTCTCTCTCACTCACACACACACACATACACATACACATACATATGTGTGTGTGTGTGTGAGAGAGAGAGAGAGAGAGATGAACACACATATGTATGTAAGTGTATACATATGCATATGCATATGCATGTATGTATACACTTACATACATATGTGTGTGTGTGTGTGAGAGAGAGAGAGAGAGATGCACACACACATATGTATGTGAGTGTATACATATGCACATATGTATACACTCACATACATATGTGTGCATCTCTGTGCATATGTATACACTCACATACATATGTGTGTGTGCATCTCTCTCTCTCTCTCTCTCACACACACACACACACACGCACGCACGCACGTGTATGTATCTATGTATACACTTAGGACACATATATGTATGTTCATACTACACACACACACACACACACACATACATGTACATATACAAATGTATGTGTATATATATCTATGTTTATATGTATGCATGCATATATACATTCACCATACGCACGTGCATGTTTGCATACATACATAAGCACCTACTTGCATACATACATATATGTATGTGCGCGTGCACGTTTGTGTGTGTGTGTGAACTATTTGTATGTTCAGATGCACACACATGTATATTTGCTAGTTTACAAAATGTTGATTGGTCTTTCTCTGTAACAACTCAAGCATCATTTATCCTACTCCTCTGAAGGTGTGGAATGCTGAGGCCTCATGATTTATTGTTCAGGCAGGAGAACTTATTCAGATGGCCTTTGACCAGAAATGCAAGCAATTACACAACCTTAATGCTAAGGGTGGTGATCCTGTTGTGCTTGATAAGATGAAAGCTACTCTAAAAAAATTAGACATGCGGCTTATGGTGGCTCTCAAAGCAATACATGTAGCTTCAACGAGACTCCAAGCCCTTACAAATGGAGAATTGTACCCGCAGTTATTTGAGCTGTTGGGAGGGTATGCTTTCTTACTTGGTTATTTTATCTGCTGAAAGTGTTTCATTGAGAATGGTTTGGTAGTGCTTGCTGTGTAATTTTTTCTGCCAAAAGTGTCACGCTAAGGCTGGCTGCTAGACCAACACTATGCTTGGCACCTTACACAAGCCCTGGTGTTGCATGCTGCCAGAGCCCACCATACACTTGTAATGCTTAAGGTCAGACAAGGCATGATCAGAGTCCTAATTATTGGAATTTATGGTGCCAGGCCCAAGAGGAGTGAGAGTGGAAAGAGATGTGGAGAGATCAAGCCATGGCGTGTGGGAGCATAGAGAGAGAGAGAGAGAGAGAGAGAGAGAGAGAGAGAGAGAGAGAGAGAGAGATGGGACATCACACAAGAGAGCAAGATTGCACAACACAATGATGAATGAATTATATGCATAAGACTTCCACTATGTACAATGCTTTTATAGGCACTAGGGAGCACTATCTTTTGTCCCTTAATAAGAGGTGGTTCACACCTAATGTGTTCACACCAAAAGACCTAAACCACCTAAACCTTTCATACCACTGAAACTCCGACTATTCCAACACCCCCCCTCCTTGGAGCAGAGATGGTGTGACCCAAACGCAAAAGAAGCAACCAACCTTCAACTCCATCATATCATTGCAAAGAGGCGAGCTAGCCATGCACTCCTCCTATGCCATGCTATTCCCTCAATCAGCTTATGACCGAAGATGAGATTATTGCTTTACACCCCTTGCGCGCGATTCCTAGCTGGGATAAGAATACATCTTTGCCTTTTATAGCATCAAGGCTTTACAACATATCAAAAGACATAAAAAATAATTAGATTTTGGGGGACAACCCAGGCAGAGAACCCTTGACTTATACAAAATGATGAAGGGGAGAAGAGGCTTAGAAAGCCCAATCGTCCTCAACCTCGCCTAGAGTGAGGCCTTTGACCTGGACCGTTGCAGGTACACAGCAGGTATAGCTGGTACTGTTGGTACAGAAGGTACATCAGGTATTGTTAGGGTTTCAGCAGGTACAGTCCGCACAGCAGATACTATTAGGGTCTCAACAGGTACAGCAGGTGCCCACAGCAGGTACAGCCCGTACAGAAGGTACAGCAGATACTGTTAGGGTCTTAGTAGGTACAACAGGTGCCACAGAAGGTACTGTTAGGGTTTTAGCAGGTACAGCAGGTGCCCACAGCAGAAAAAGGGAAGTGAGCCAAGGAGAGTTAGGCGCAGCTTCTAGGAGAAGGGAAAGTGCAAAGAGGTGGAGAAGAATGGGGGAGAGGAGGTGGAGGGGTCCAAATCCGTTGTACAAGGTGGCACAGCCCACCATAATTATGTTAGCAGTCATCTCTTGTCTGTACATTACACCAGGGCCTCTCTGTTGTGGGTGTGCCCACCCAGTTTGGGTGTTCCCCCATTTTTCCTGACTTTCCATGTATTTTTTCCCATTTTTCTGGGTGTGGGAGGGCTGTCGGCTGTATCAGGTGCTGGCTGACTGATCCCTTTGCTACCTGACCTGCTGTGCAACAGTGGCCGACTTGCTTTTTGCTGGTCGTGAGCAAGTTGTGCTAGTCGTGAGCATATATGCTGCTGTCGTCCTGTTTTGGGCTAGCCGACCAGCAGCTTGGGGCCATATAAAATGGCCTCTGCCCCCCACACTTGCCATTGTATCATTCGGGATTTTCTTGTATATATATAGCAGAGTTACACAGCTTCTCCCTCTCTCATCTGCATTTTGCTCTCTACAGCAGTTGTCTTCATTTCCGCTGTGCATTTTGACATGGTATTAGAGCCCCAGGTAGCTTGAAGCTTGGAAACAGTGGGACCTCGAGGGTTTGCTGATTTGAGGTGCTGATTTGAGATTGCTTGGGCTGTTCGGGACTTACAGATCAGGTAGAAGGTGGCTATCACCGTTGGACAGCACCTTGCATATTATTTACAGCCTCTTTTTCTTTTTTCCCAGCCACCCTCCCTTCACAAGACCTTGTGAACCCTTGAGATGGCAGACTTGCTTGAGATGGCGGAGAAGCACGTGAAGATTCCTTCCCCACGTTCTCGGTGGACCGACAGTTGGACAGAAACAACTACGGCATATGAAAGGTAATGATGGAGTCCGTTTTAGAGTCTTATGACTTGGCTCATTTCATTGTAGTTGGTGTTCCACAGTCGGAGTTGGAAGACGGGGAGTTACCCTCTATACAGAAGGAACGGGAGGCTCACGCACAGTTATGGGATCGTGTCGATGCCCGTGTCCGTTTTTTCATCTTCCTAAATTGCACACCACAGGTGATTAATCATATAAAGCATATGACGCTGGCCAAAGGGATTTGGCAGCATTTGGCTTCTCTGTATAACATGGTATCACCCATGAAGCGGATCTCCTTGGAAGTGGAGATGCGGGTGTTGAATCCTGCAAAGTCGTCAACGATGCGGGAGCATATCAACAAGTTGCAAGCTCTCCAACAGGAGGTTCTTCTGGCAGGGAAAGAGATATCTTCAGAGGACATAGCTATCACATTGTCGTCCCATTTGCCCTCTCAGTACTCAGCATTTTACTCCTCCTCAATCACCAGTGGCAGGCTCAGCACCATCACGTGGGAGGAGCTTGTGCCTATGGTCTTGGACCGTTTTACAAACCCTCCACAGGGCGGAGGTTCCGAGGCCTTGACTGGCCAGTGGTCGAAAGGCCATAATAACAAGAAGGGCAAAGGAAAGTCTTCATCGGAGAAGTCTTTTGAGAAGAAGCCCGATTCAGACCGTGAGAAACTGAAGGCTGAGTGGACTGTAACGATTGTGGTGAGAAAGGCTACTATTGGAGAAAGTGTCCTAAGAGGAATACCGAGAAGAGTGTTGATTCTTCAGCTTCAATTGCAAAGACTCCAGCCTTTGTGCACTTGGAGATTTTGGACATAGATGCTTCATCTTCTTCGACCGAGGAGGCAGTTGGCTTCACCGCCAGGGATACTCGGGAGTGGATTCTTGATAGTGGTGCTTCCAGGCACATGACTCCTTCCCGCGAGTTCTTACAGGATCTTAAACAGCAGTCAGGTCACATTTTCATTGGCGACAATTCCACTATACCGATTCATAGTGAGGGTAGGATGGAGATCATTCCCAATGGTAAGGGGGGGAGTATTCCTCTCGTGGGTGCATGGCTTGCCAGATGTTGGTAGCAAGCAGGGACTCTTTTCCGAAGTAGGCTTCCAAGCAGGCTTCGAAACCTTTGGAGTTGGTACACACTGACCTGTGTGGATCTATGCAGACCCCATCCTTGAGAGGTTCTTTGTATTTTATGCTGCTGTTTGATGATTGTAGCATATTCACTTGGGTTTATTTCCTTTCCGAGAAGGACCAAGCTTTTGCTCAATTCAAGGAGTGGCATGTTATGGTGGAGAAGGAGTCTGGATTACAGATAAAGACTCTTCGGGTTGACAAAGGAGGAGAGTTCTCTTCTAATGCGTTTGTGCGGTTTTGTGCAGAACATGGCATCAAGCGGGAGCTAGCCAATACATGTTCGCCTTCAGAGAATGGAGTGGTTGAGCGGAAGAACCGGACTGTGGTGGAGATGGTAAGGACGATGTTGGAGCATCGTGATCTGCCTTGGCCACTTTGGGGAGAGCTTGTGGCTACGGCTGTTGTCACGTAGGCTGTAACGTCTGTGACCGACGGCGGCAGACCGGATGGCTGCGGACGGGGCCATCCAGGGTTCAGTGGGAGAGGACGCCCATGCGGAGTCATGGGCGGCCAGGCTAGTGTGGACGGCAAGCCACACACTATATAGCCTGGGGGATGAGGGGCAATCCTCATTCTTCCTCTGTGGTGGCTGGGTGGTGAGCCAGAGGTCGTCCCCTCTTGTGGTAGCGCTCGTAGTGGTGTTACATGGTTTTCAACCATTCAATAAAAAATCTTATCCTTATCTCTCTACAGGGTACAATTGACTGTGTGGAGGGAGGCGGCCATAGCTGGAAGGAAGGGTTCTCTCTCTCTCTCTCTCTCTCTCTCTCTCTCTCTCTCTCTCTCTCTCTCTCTCTCTCTCTCTTCCCGTTGCACACACCCAAGCTCTCCATTGCTTTTTTGCTTTGGAGCTTGTCTGCGAAAGAAGAGGTCATCTGTGAAGAGAGAGAGAGAGGCGGCTGTTTGGTGCTGTCGACTGTGTGAGGGAACCGGCGGCCTGCCTAGTGAAGCTTGTAATGGCGGCTGTCTCTTGTGTGGAGGGAACCAGCGGCCAGCCCAGTGGGCGGCCAGCCAGGCCAGCGCAGCCGGCGGCTAGCCCATAGGCGGCCAGCCCACAGGCAGCCAGCCAGGAATTTTTATTTATTTTATTTATCAAACGAACACCTCTGTCCCGGCAGTGGAGGGATAATCCGGGATGGTTTAGGCACAGGTTCCCGCAGGGAATAATTCTCTCGCTTCCCTTCCCGTTGCACCTTCGGCTAGTCTCTCCGAACTAGCAATCCGTGCCAACGAGGGAGGTGGTCGCGTCTGTGAAGAAGTGCGTACGCGTATAGCGCGCCAGACCTCTGTAAAAGATGGATCGTGCTCACATAAACCACGTAGTGACTCCAAGAAATCATTCTTGAAGACCGTGAAACCAAGTTCATTAATCTGTGGCATGCGACTAAGTGCATCTGCCACCACGTTATACTTACCTTTTTGGTAACGTATATGAAGGTCAAACTCCTGTAGAATCTCCGCCCACCGATACTTTTCTACCCTTCAGTTCATTTTGACTTGAAAGCCATTTCAGACTTTCATGGTCCGTCTGGATCTCAAAAGGAGCATATAAATAGTATCTCCACTTTTTCAGTGCATGAACTATAGCGTCCCCTTTGCATAAGTACGGCCCCAATGGCCTCATCACTAGCTTCTGTTTCCAAGACAAATGGCTCATTTGGATCGACAATAGTCAAAACAGGTGCAGCTGCTACGGTCACCTTGAGCTTATCAAAGCTCTTTTGTTGGGCTTCCCCCCAACTAATGTTTTTAGTTTTTGACCGTAACTGGTCAGTCAACGGGACTGCGATCTTCGCGTAGTCCTTCACATACTGTCGGTAGAACCTCAACATGCCAAGAAAAATCTGCAGTTCTGTCATGTGCACAGTGTGTATCTACCGTGTGCTACACGCACGTAAGACTAGTTTCGAGGCTTGGGGAAGCTTGGAACTAGGCAGGCTAATTGACGAGCAGAGTTAGGGATATACTAACGGGCGGGCACCCAAGTATGGATGGGCGGGCGTCCAAGTGTGGACGCCTGATGACCGGCCAAGAGCCTAAAAAAAAGGGTGGCCAAGGTTAGTTATTGGGATATAGAGAGTGTCACCAATTGGCCCACCATTTGGTCCATCTCCAGTTTTTTTTTCTCGTTCACGTGAGGCCAGGCCAGTGTCTCATGTGAAGAGGCCAATATTTTGCTGACATGGACGGGAGCCAGACTGGTGCCATCCGTGTGTTAGCAGGATGGTGGGAGCTAGACCGGTGCCACCCGTGTATGACCTGGACTGTGTTTGACCCATGGGATTGTCACGCCATGGAAGAGCCAGTATTCGTGCCGTGTTTTGCCTATGGGACTTTCACACCATAGGGAGACTCGTGCCTGGAACTGTGTCTTACCTATGGGACTGTCACTCCATAGGAAGACCAGGTTTTTATGTTTTACGTCGTGCCATTTTTGTGCCGACAGATATTTTGTACTTGTTCCATGAACGGGAGATATGTCCATGATACTATTTGCACATGCACTCATGTTTTGCATGTTTGAAAGTGTTTTCGCATGACTTGTATTTTTGTGTTTGCCTGCTTGACGTGTTACTTACTGAGCGGGGACGCCTGCCAGTGAGTCGTGAAGTCTGCTCTGTCTTCTGACGAGTTTTGGTGCATGTGAACAGGTGGTAAGTATATTGCACATGTTATTTTAATATTTCATATTTTTAACCTTTGTTTTATAAGGTCATTGGTTCACACTCACTTAAAAGTGGGCACCCCCTTTGGGCACCCACTTAGGGGCCAAGGTGGGGAGCCCCACTTAAGTGTGTGTGTGGGGGTGGGTGCAAGGTCACCTACCCACACCCCATAGAACTGGCCACCCACATGCAATTGTGGGGGGGCCAGCCAAATCACTATGATATTACTCCACTTCAACCTTACAAATTAAAGCCTCCACCTCCATCGTGGATCATCAGCAACAATCGTTTTTCACCCTTCGTGGAGAATCGAGCGTTCATCTCTTCGCTCCTTCAGGCTGCGCATGTACACGAGCAAACGGCTCCTTCTGTACTGCTGTACCCGGCTCCTGACAGGCTGCGCTCCCTTCTCCAATAGGTGACTGCCTCTCATACTGGTGGCTGCGCCTGTTTTACAGCATGGCTGCCCCCCCCCATCTACAGGCGGCTGCCCACCATCTATAGGCGGTTGCATACTTCACAGGCTGTGCCTGTTCTTCAGCAGGGCCGCCCACCATCTACAGGCGTCTGCCCATTCAAATTGGCCGGTTCCTCCACGCTGCAGCCAGGCAACTCCTCCCTTGCAAGTGGGTGCTCCTTCTTTCACAACATGTGGCTGTGGTCTTTGCAGTTGTACTTATCTTGGTGGCTGCACTAAGTTCTCTACGAGGCGACTGTGCCATCTCAACAAGGTGGCTGCTTCTTCAGCAAGGTGTTACCTCTCCTAAGGCTGCCTCTCTATTTCCTTCTTTGAAAGAGGTTGCATGTCTTCTCCACTGGCGGCTACAAGAGGACTTCACATCTCCTGGGTGGCTACACCTTCTACACAAATACCACGGGTATTGGTCCTCTATCTGCCAACCACAAGTAAGTGAATTTTCAGATTTAAATAAAGTACCGTGTGTTAAATCTGATAAGGGACTCTCTCCACGGCAACACCCGTTCGGTGCCGAGTAGTCCAAGCTCTATTGGAGAACCTCGGTCCAAAGGTGCTGAGATCGGGAGAGCCAGGCGTTAGTACGAGAGCGCCTGTTTGTGCGTGGTCTCGGAACACCAGTGAGGCGCTCTCCGCGGAGTCCAGTGAAAGCACAGGACCGTAGAGATTGGACCACGCTAGTGGTCGTTCTGCTTCGAGCATCTACTTCGAACGGCGACTTCGAGCCTATTTGTTTGGTACTGTATTCATATGTACATGGATATCATCTTGTTCTTGGAACCCATGGAGCATTGTATTTGTTAAATACTCCCAGTAAATATATCATATATTGAGGGGGGGGTCGGCCCGTTCCGGCCCCAGTGCTGGTGTCCATCTTTCCATTTCATTTCATTTCAATTTCAAGTTGAATTAAGTTGTCCATTTCAAATTGTGGTTTTAAAGTTGTGCTATTAAGCGTGTGGGTGTCCGACGGAGTCTTCCCACTTGACGGGATTGGTTTCATTGGTATCAGAGCACGGTTGTTTCCCTCTTCCTAGTGGGGAAACGAACTTGTGTACTGGACATCCCGCTTTTAGCACACTTTAAACACAATGGACAGCCAAGGCATTCGAGGGGTCCATCTAGTGCCTCTCGTGGGTCTAATGCCCTGCGAGGAAGACACAAGCCCCTTGAAAGGGTTAAGGATAGTGAATCAAAGGGTCAAATGTCTCCAGGAAAGACAGTCATGCTTGAACAAGAGCCGATGCAATGAGGGCTGAAATGGAACATATGAGAAAACTTTTGCAGGCACAAGAGCAAGAGTTAAAGTTTTTGCATGAAGATCCCCATGTGCAAAGTGCTATTGAAGCCAGGAAGGCTGATGCAACGGTAGATGTAACTTTTGAGTCCATGGCACGGGAAGTGGGCAAGAAGCCAAGGGAGTTGGCACTTGCCTACCTCCTCCGCAAAGGTGATATCAAAGAGGGGGATGACGGAGAGCTGAAATTCAGAAATCCACCTCGCCTAAAGCATGGAGATCCCGCATCTCAAAGGCTGAAATCTTTTATGCAAAAGGAAGAGGTGACAGTCACCTCTTGACATGCATCTTCTCCACAAGGCACTAAGCCTGACAGATATATGTATGCCAGTGCTCATGGAGGGCATGAAAGTCACATGCATTCAAGACATGTATCTCTTGGTAAGGGTGACAGGTCTGCTGCTAGAAAAATTTTTGCCTTCTGAGTTGTCTCATGGAGAGACATTGCCATATGCAGGTAAGTCACATGCATCTGAGTTTCAAGTTCGTGGAGCACATGCCACCGTGCCTCATGAAACTTCTATGACGGCCCATGGAGCCCATGCAGATAGGGCTGCCCCGTTGGATAAGGGGAAAAGAAAAAGAGAAGACCATGAGCCTCATGCCAGAAAGCTCAAGGAATTCAAAGCAGGTGACAAATCTGTTAAGTGTGATGTCTTTCATGGTGAACATGATGCTTCTAAAGTGTTAGCATTTGTGGCACAGTTCGACATTGCTTTTAGCGATGAGGACTTTACTGAAAAGTCGAAGGTACGCCATGCTAGCATGTTTTTGAAAGGGACTGTTGCTCATTGAAAAGATCACCAAGGATCCCATCTCCACTTGGAAGGAATTTAAAGACAGATTCTATGCTCAGTTTTTGCCACCAAATGCGGAGCAAACACTCACTCAAAAGTGGGACAGGCTAGAACAAAGAGATAATGAAAGCGTGCAACAGTATGTTAATAAATTCTGGAAAGTGTTGCTGGAAGTAACTCCCGTTATGCAAATCACAGAGGATGAAAGAAAGAGGAAGTTTCGTTCTGGACTGCAACCAGCATATCGATCGGGCATTGAATTGCACCCGAAACATACTTTGCAACAGCTCACAGCTTCTGCTCTTGCTACGGAGCAATTGGTGCTCAAGATTAAGCAGGATCAAGGAGGTTCAAAGGGGAAAGACAAGGCTGTCCCAAAATCTGCAAAAGGGTGGACAGCCACCTAAAAAGAACTTCCGGGAGACCTACAAGGGTGGTAAAGCTGAAAATAACACATCTAAAGATCAGGGCCCAAGGAAGAACAAATTCGGCTTAACCCCGGAGCAAAGAGAGCAATATGCCAAAGATGGAAAATGCTTTTCTTGTGGTAGCAAAGACCACATGTTTCGACAATGCCCAGATCGCAAACCAAAGCACGAGGACAAGCAGACCAAAGCTAATGTACATGCAGTTCCTGATGTGCAAGGAAATACAAGTCATGATGCAAAAGAGCGAATGGTTTGCAAGGCTTGGGGGCAAATCAAGGATCAACCCGCCTTATTCATGTTTGATGACTGTGCAACCGATAACTTCATCTCTATGCAAACGGCAGTTGCATTGGGTATTGAGGTTGAGAACATGGGACCTCAGATTGAAGCCGAAGCTGCATTTATTGGTAAAGAGGTGCAGGTTACCCCTTTAATAGGGAAGTTGCGCATCTATATCCAGGGCTACCTTGATAATGAACATTTCCTAGTTGTTGTCACCAATTGGCCCACCATTTGGTCCATCTCTAGTTTTTGTGTCTCGTTCACTTGAGGCGAGGCCGGTGTCTCATGTGAAGAGGCCAGTATTTTGCTGACATGGACGGGAGCCAGACTGGTGCCACCCATGTGTTAGCAAGATGGTGTCGTATGGACGGAAGCCAGACCGGTGCCACCCGTGTATGACTTGGACTGTGTTCGACCCATGGGATTGTCACGCCATGGAAGAGCCAGTATTCGTGCCGTGTTTTGTCTATGGGACTGTCACACCATAGGGAGACTCGTGCCTGGAACTGTGTCTTACCTATGGGACTGTCACTCCATAGGAAGACCAGGTTTTTATGTTTTACATCGTGCCATTTTTGTGCCGACAGATATTTTGTACTTGTTCCATGAACGAGAGATATGTCCATGATACTATTTGCACTTGCACTCATGTTTTGCATGTTTGAAAGTGTTTTTACATGACTTGTATTTTTGCGTTTGCCTGCTTGACGTGTTACTTACTGAGCGGGGACGCCTGCTAGTGAGTCGTGAAGTCTGCTCTGTCTTCTGACGAGTTTTGGTGCATGTGAACAGGTGGTAAGTATATTGCACATGTTATTTTAATATTTCATATTTTTAACCTTTGTTTTATAAGGTCATTGGTTCACACTCACTTAAGGTCATTGGTTCACACTCACTTAAAAGTGGGCACCCACTTAGGGGCCAAGGTGGGGAGCCCCACTTAAGTGTGTGTGTGGGGGTGGGTGCATGGTCACCTACCCACACCCCATAGAACTGGCCACCCACATGCAATCGTGGGGGGGCCAGCCAAATCACTATGATATTACTCCACTTCAACCTTACAAATTAAAGCCTCCACCTCCATCGTGGATCATCAGCAACAATCGTTTTTCACCCTTTGTGGAGAATCGAGCGTTCATCTCTTCGCTCCTTCAGGCTGCGCATGTACACGAGCAAACGGCTCCTTCTGTACTGCTGTACCCGGCTGCTGACAGGCTGCGCTCCCTTCTCCAATAGGCGACTGCCTCTCATACTGGTGGCTGCGCCTGTTTTACAGCAGGGCTGCCCCCCCCCATCTACAGGCGGCTGCCCACCATCTATAGGCGGTTGCATACTTCACAGGCTGTGCCTGTTCTTCAGCAGGGCCGCCCCACCATCTACAAGCGGCTGCCCATTCAAATCGGCCGGTTCCTCCACGCTGCAGCCAGGCAACTCCTCCCTTGCAAGTGGGTGCTCCTTTCACAGCAGGTGGCTGTGGTCTTTGTGGTTGTACTTTTTTTTTTTTTGGGAAAAACGATCCTTCTATTAGTTAATGAGAAAACGCCATAAGGCTACAAAGCTCACCTCACAAGGAGGGATAATAAACATAGTGAACACCGGAGCTCCACCCCCGTGGCTGGCCGCTCTCTGGGGGGGGCTACCTAGTAATACATGCGGGAGGTGAGAAGAGCCAAATTGGAGGCCTGTAGTGCCAAGTGACATCCTCGCCCCTCGCGATGAGGAAAGGGCCAGGCTGCCAAGTGCGGAGGAACGCCTTGCGGCGACCTCTCATGCGATCCGAGTCGCCCTGAAGTTTCCCCCGAGTGTCCTCTCAAGGTGTGAATGATGTCCACCCAGAGGGCCTGTATGACCTCCGCCGATGGAGTCGCCTGGCGGTCTATGGCCTCCCTACATCGGGCTCTCCATATGTGCCAAGCTGTCATGCTGCTGATCATCTCCCATCTGTGCCCGTCCCCCTCCTGGGAGACTGCCGAAGAGAAGGTTGGCGTGGGAACCACCGCCATCGCCCTGTCAGAGACCTGGATGGTCACACTGCCAGGGACGTCCTCGTATCCAAGGGCCGGGCCGCTGTCCGTGGCCCAAGCCACCGCACCCCCACGTCACCATCATCTCACCTGGCGAGCCTGCAAAAACCATCCGGAGAGCGCGCTGCCAGACCTGCTGTGCGTGTGGGCAATCCCATAAGCAGTGCCGTTGCGACTCCTGTGCATGGCCGCACCGCGGGCAGGACGCTGGGTGTCTGCCAAAAGCTAGCCAAGCCCCCACAGCCAGTCCTCTATGCGCTGTAAGCCAGAGAAAAAGCGTCACCTTCCGGGGCCGGAAGCTGGCCCAAAGGCGCTGCCAGAAGTCCCTAAGGAAGGCAGGGGAGAGCCCCTGTCGCCGCCAATTCTCGACCGCCGCCGGGGTGCCCGCTATCCTGTGCCTCTGGATCCGCCGCCCCAGCCTCGCTGTGTACTGAAAAAAGGGGGTGCCTGGGCTGGTAGGGGCCGAGTAGGGATCTCGCCAAAGCCACTCGCCTGGATCCCACTGAAGGCGAATAAGAGGCCTGCTGTCCCAAGCCCATAATCTCCAAGAATAGTCCTCCCCTATCGAGGCCGGTGAGGGGTCTACATGCCACTGTCTCTGATGAAAGCCGACCACCCGCACCCTCTGAAAGATACAACCCTGGAACTCATCCAAATCTAGTCGGGTCCTCTGAAGCTGGCCTCCCTCTCCCACCTCGAAAGTGAGTGGGGCGACTCTCTCTGCTGAGCCGCAGACCGCTAGAAGGATCTCATGCCGAGTAAAGACGCCCATCCACTGTGGAGGTGGAGGGTCCTGTACTGGAGTCCGCCACTCCCGGGGGATGGCCGCCTCAATGTCCTGCCTCATCAACTCTTTGCCCCTCATCCCGCTGAGTCTCCTCTCCTGAACCTCTAGAGGCAGTTGCTGAAAACATATCCAGTCGTCTAGGGACTGGGCTGGGCCGGAGCTCAACGGGCCCCACGACACGTGAGATCGCGATCCAACCATATGACCACTGGGAAGTCGGATCAAGGGGTTCCAGATCAATGGCTGCCTCAGGCGCTCCTCATCGGTGCCCGGGGGAGTCTGGAAGAGTGACGGCCTCAGATGCTCCCAGGCCCTCAGAAGGCTAGCTGCAAAACGCTCCTCGAAGCCAAGGCCCACTCCTCTGGATCGCTGCTCTGTAAAGATCCACCTGATGCAAAGGGCGCCAAGGGGCACCCCTGCCGCACCGAGCGCGAGAGCTGGAACCTCTCTCCGTGCACGCCCTGTATCAGCACCTGACTGTGAGCCGATGTGTAGAGTGCAGAGACCCCACGGATCCACTGAGGGGGGAAGAGCTGGAACCTCTCTCCGCGCACGCCCTGTATCAGCACCTGACTGTGAGCCGATGTGTAGAGTGCAGAGACCCCACGGATCCACTGAGGGGGGAAGCCCATCCTCTCCATAGTGCCTTCCAAGAAGGCCCAGTCCACCCGATCATATGCCTTCTCGAAGTCGAGAAGGAGCACTGCCAGATCCTCCTGCCGAAATCTAGCCAAAGCCGTAGCCTCCCAGAAAGAGAAGATGTTATCCAGGATGCTCCTATCCTGGATGAAGCCTGTCTGCGTGGAGTGGATGATGTCCGGAAGGTGAGGCTGAAGCCGCCTGCTGATCGCCTTAGCTAGGACCTTGTAGGCCGTGCCTAGCAAGGTGATCGGTCTCCACTGTCTAATCTCCAGTCTGTCTCCTCCCTCTTTGGGGATCAAGTGGATCAACCCCTCTGCCATGCTGTCCGGCATGTCTCCCGACTCCATGATCTCCTGGAATGCCAGTCTGAAACCCCTATGCAAGAGACCCCAGTACCTCTGGAAGAAACTGAGAGACCGTCCTCTCCTGGGCATTTGCCCCGAGGAAGTGCCTGAAGAGCCGCCTCCAGTTCCGTATCCGAGAAGGGGGAGAGAAGGGAGTGCTGCAAATGGGCCGGCACAACCGGTCTCGTGAAGCTCCAGACTGCCTCCCGAGCCTCTCTCACCCTGTCATCTGCTGGCTGAGCAGAGAGCAGATCCCTGTAAAAATCTGTGGCGATCGCCCGAACCCTGGGGGGATCCACCACTACCTGGCCATCAGCCTGCCGAAGACGCCCGAGACCCTCTCGTCTGAAGCGAGGCCCCATCGCCTCAAAGAAATCTCGAGTCACTCTGTCTCCAGCCTGTGTCCAAAAAGAAGCCCAAGCATGGAATCGGAATTCCACCCTCCTCTCCTCGATGGATCTGATCTCTGTGCGAGCTGACTCCATCTGCTCTGAAATCCAAGGGCTCGTAGGATCCCTCTCCTGAAGTCTCTGAAGGGAAGCTAGACTCCTCCGCAGGCTCCTCTCCTGCTCTCTGAAAGCCTCGAGACGGTCCAGGGCAGCCTGTCTGAGCATCCTACTGATCTCCTGCAGACCCCTGTCAAGATCGCTGGCTGCCGATCCTCTCCTAAACTGAAGCTCCTGCCAGACCTGCTCAACTCTGGTCGCAATCTCGGGCTCCTCTATGAGACAATCTGGAATCCGGACGCTCTGGCCTCGCTCTCCTCTCGTAGGGTCCTCGATCTGGAGAAGCACTGGAAAGTGGTCTGAAAACGAGGAGCCTGCAAGTATACCCACAGTGCCACCTCTATCGCAAGCCCACTCATCAATGTAAAACCTGTCGATGCGGGAAAGGTTAACTCCTGTGGCCTGTCTATCCGAGCGCGAGAAAGATAAACTCCCCTACAACCTGCCAAACTCCGAGAGAGTCCACGGATCCTGGCCTCTCACATGCAGCACTAGTTCCTCCCAGGCAGCGAGCTCCGGCCATGAATGGTCTCCTGGCTGCCCCCCATCCTGTCCTCTGCATCCTCCAGCATGTTGCAATCCCCCCCTAGGCACCAATGGTCTGCCATGGGGAGGGACTGCCTAATGGTGCTCCAGAACTCAGCTCTCCCGGTCGCCCCATTAGGGGCGTAGAAGTTGAGGAAGCCAATGCGGTCTTCCCCAACCTGAAGGATGATCCACTGCGCTCGACCCTGGACCAGAGTGCCAGAATCCACAACCTCGGACAGAAGCTGCTCGCTGATTGAGATGCATACTCCACCCTGGTTCCCCTGGGAGCCATATGCCGGTGACCAAAAAGTGTGACTCCTGCCGCAAGATCTTCCCGCAGGTGCGGGTACGCCCGGCAGAAAGGTGGTGCTCCTGGATGAAAAGGATATCTATGGGTCCTCCAACAAGAGCCCTCTGGATCTCCTGGCGAAGTCTGCCCCGACCAATGTAGCAACGAGGTCCACCAAGACCCTGGATGTTCCATGAGAGGATCCTCATGGATGAGCTATGGCAAGTGAAGCAGCCGCCACTGGCTCACCCCTCTCAGCCGGCCCGGATGAGTTGCCCTCCACTCTGTGAGTCTTGGGTGCCGGCTTGGAGGGAGAATAGTCACTGTCTATCCGGGTGCGGAGTCTCTCCAAAAAGAGGGTGACATGTCTCTGTGTCCAGCCCCACTTCACCTTCGCCCTGTCCAGGGCATAGGCGTGAGACCAATCCTCTGCATATATGTATCTAAAGGTAGGCTGCATCCTCGGGGCGGCGTGGAGGAGAATCAGTAACACCGCCTCAACTGAGGTGTGGACCGGATCCGCCCGCCAATCTCCTATACCAAACAAGCTCATGCGGGCTGAGTGTAATCGGGTCTGCAATAAGTCCGTGAGCCCCAAGTCACTGAAGTGGTGAGAAAACTCCAGTATCTGATCACGCAAAACTTCCTCTACAGAGTTGCAATCCCATGCTGTGTCTGGGGCAACACTGAGAGGAAAGGAGAAGGCCACCATGCTGCTCACCACTGAAGGAGAACGAGAGGGATGGCACACCACGCAAACTCGCAAGGGCGCGACCAGTGTCTCGAACGGGCCAGCATCCAGCTGGAGACACCTGAAAAATCCATAATCCACTGGGAGCCCCATCACTCGCGGGGGCCCCCCAGGGGAGGCTGGAGAGAACTCTGTGGCGGGCGAAGCTAGGACCCATCTCCACCTGCCCAGAGTGGCGGTGGAAAAGGCGCTGAACTGAACTCTGGCCTACCCAGCTGCGCTGCCCCGGGGCAGTGTTGGGTGGTCTAGAGGAGTATCCTGGAGAGGCCGAGGGAGGGATGGTGGCTCGCGGAGAGGAGGGGGGAGAGCAAGGAGAGGATGGAGAGGCATCTGCCAGAGGAGAGGTGTCAGGGGGGGCCGTCGGGGGAGGCGGGAGGGGGGGGCTGGGGGGGGGAGAGGGGGGGAGAGGAAGGAGTGCTCTTTGAGTGAGGGGAAGAGGGGCCGGGGGTCGCAGAGTGCGGCCCGGGATCCTCAGGGATCTGCTCCATGGAGGGGGCGGGCCCCCCCGCGGGGGGAGTCGGGAGTGGGGTCTCCACGTGGAGGGCTCCACCGGCGGCCTCAACGGGCACTGAGACTGAATCCTTGTCCATCGGGGTGGGACCTGCTGCTGGCCGCCTATCCCTGACTGGAGCATAAGTGCGGGTAGGTGCCTGTCCGCCAACCTGTGCTGCCTGCTGGCGTCTGCAATGGTCCCTGCGGGCCGGGCGTTTCCGCCGGCGAACCTCCTGCCATCCGCAGCCTCCTGGGTCTGCGCGGCATCCTCCGCTGGGGCCTGCTCGTCAGATGATGGCGTCTGCTGAGACGAGCCAGGGATGTCCGGTCTCTGAGGCGGATGGCCACCCCTCGGGCCTCCTGAAGGGTGTCCAGAGGCGGCAGAGCGTGAAGGATGAACCCCCTTGCGGGGACAGCGCGTGCGAGGTGGCCCATCTCCCGACAGATGTAGCACTGGCCGGGGAGGCTCGAATACTCCACGCGCTGTATCAGATGTCCTCCAGAAAGACAAGGGAGGAGGATCGTCTTCGGGAGGGACTCTGGTGACGGAACCACAACACGAATGGCCGGGAGTCCTGCTGCCCGAGCTATTACTGAAGCCGCTGTCTGAGGCGTCTCCACCACCTGCCCGAACGCCTTGCCAATGGATGACAAGAGGGGCAAGTACTCCCTGCGGAGTCCAGGAAAGCAGATAGTGATGGGGAAACCTGTCGCGCGTGCTAGCGGGTCAGAAGCGGGGTCGAAACCGTGAGTCCATCGCGCCAGGAACGCCCGAGATGAGCGGAGGGCAATGGGGCTCCGAGCCAGCACCGTCTGAGCTGCCTGGGGGGACTCGAAATCCACCTGGTAGTAGTAGCCACGTCCCAAAAAATCGACGCTGACGATCTTGGCAGGCACGCCAACGAGGCTGCCTTGCAGAAGGTCGCGAAGCTCTCTCCGCATCGGACAGCTACCCACTATCTTGCAGACCAAGGAGGAGGGCTCAAGAGCGGATACTGTGGAAACAAACAACTGATGATCTGCATCTGTGAACTCCAGACGGAGACCGGAATCGGCAGGGGTAGTCGGAGCGGCTTCCATGGAGTCCTCCAGAGGGAAAAGGCCAGATACCGGGGTCACCAACGGGAGGGACACAGCCCTACGAGGAAACGGAGAGGCGGAAGGAGAGAGGATAGCGGGGGCGGAGCGGGGGGGGGCTGAGGCGGGGGAGCTAGCAGTGGGAGGAGGGGCGAGACGGAGGGGGAGGAGAGGGAGAAGGCGGGGGGAAGAGCCGCGAAGCGGAGGAGAAGGCGGGGGGGAGAGATGGCGGGGGAGGAAGCGAGGAAGGAGGCGGGGGGGGAGAGATGGCGGGGGAGATGACGGGGGACAGACGGGGGGGGGGAGAGGGGGGCGCGCGACGGCGAGAAGCAGCAAGACGGGAGGGGGATGAGGCGGAGCTCGCGGGAGCAGATCGACAGCACCAAGCTCAGTATATTTCTTTGTGGTTGTACTTATCTTGGTGGCTGCACTAAGTTCTCTACGAGGCGACTGTGCCATCTCAACAAGGTGGCTGCTTCTTCAGCAAGGTGTTACCTCTCCTAAGGCTGCCTCTCTATTTCCTTCTCTTTGAAAGAGGTTACACGTCTTCTCCACTGGCGGCTACAAGAGGACTTCACATCTCCTGGGTGGCTACACCTTCTACACAAATACCACGGGTATTGGTCCTCTATTTGCCAACCACAAGTAAGTGAATTTTCAGATTTAAATAAAGTACTATGTGTTAAATCTGATAAGGGACTCTCTCCACGGCAACACACGTTCGGTGCCGGGGTAGTCCAAGCTCTATTAGAGAACCTCGGTCCAAAGGTGCTGAGATCGGGAGAGCCAGGCATTAGTACGAGAGCGCCTGTTTGTGCGTGGTCTCAGAACACCAATGAGGCGCTCTCCGCGGAGTCCAGTGAAAGCACAGGACCGTAGAGATTGGACCACGCTAGTGGTCGTTCTACTTCGAGCATCTACTTCGAACGGGGACTTCGAGCCTATCTGTTTGGTACTGTATTCATATGTACATGGACATCATCTGGTTCTTGGAACCCATGGAGCATTGTATTTGTTAAACTCCCAATATATTGAGGGGGGGCTCGGTCCGTTCCGGCCCCAGTGCTGGTGTCCATCTTTCCATTTCATTTCATTTCAATTTCAAGTTGAATTAAGTTGTCCATTTCAAATTGTGGTTTTGAAGTTGTGCTATTAAGCGTGTGGGTGTCCAACGGAGTCTTCCCACTTGACAGGATCGGTTTCAGAGAGTCTCGCGAGTTCGTGAGAGCTCTATGGTCTTGGAGCCTAGATCTAGTGCAGACGTGCACCTCCTTTACGCAGCCGAGGCCGGCAGCAATCTCGAGGCCCGCGAGGGCAGCTTCGTGGTGGTATGGGACGTCGCGAGGAGGAGATTGGTCGGTACGTCAACCTAGTTAGCTCAGCTCGTGGCTCCGTGGGGACAGCCAAGTTTGTGGGCTTGCCCACGGCTGTCATGGTTGGGAGGTGGGTGAGTCAGGCCTGCACCCCCTTGTTTGTTTGTTCGTTTGTTTGCAGGATTTGAGCCGCGTACCAAGAACGATTACGAGGAGATCCGTGGGGATTTGACAATGGTATCAGAGCATACCTCGTGAATGAGCAAGTCGGTAGAGAAGAAGAGGTCGAAGAAAGGTATGTGTTAAAAAACTTGCTGTTTTTTTTCTGTGCATACTGCTGTTTTCAGATTCAGTGTGTGTTTTTTCTTCATCAAAGAAACCCATGTTGATGGGAGATGGTAGATGGTAGGGTCGTTTGCGTTGCAAAGAAGAGAAGAGACTTGTTTGTGTAGTCGCATGAACTGCAGGAAGAGAAAATAGAAAAAGCACGACGCTTTTTTTTGGTTGAACACGAACGAGTGAGAGAGAGAGAGCGCGTGTGCGAAGGTGGACACGTTGGCGAGTGGGCATGTTGGCGGAGTGCTGCTAGTCACGTGCGGTTGGCCGGGTGCAGTAGGATGATGCGAGTGGTTGAGGGCGCAAGTGCATGGGCGGCCAGGGCCAGTCGGCTGGCAGGCGCCTAGGCTTACGTAGCCAGGTGGCCAGGCAGCCAGGCCCACGTAGGCGCCTAGGCCAGGCGGGCTGCTGCCCAGGCCAGGCCCACGTAGGCGCCTAGGCCAGGCGGACAAGCCAGGCCAGGCCAAGCCGGCGCTCAGGCCAGGCAAGGCAGGCGCCCAGGCTGGCGTGCAGATACCGACGACACACAGACGCCGTCATATATATATATATATATATATATATATAAACAAACAAACACAAAAGCATAAGCCAAAGATAGCTTTTAGTTTTTGTAGAAACCTTTATAAACCCCCTTAAGTGAGCTTCTTGCCACACATCTCTCAAGTTTTCAAGCTCTCAAGCTCTCAAGTTCACTCGCACTTTCATTGTGCAAAGATCGACTTTTCTCTCCACGTACCCTCTTCATGATGTCGACCCAAGAATCGGAGTTGGAGCCCCTTGTGGAACGCGAAGGCTTGCCGGCTACGAAAGGTACCAATGCCGATCTTTTTGACGATTTTGTGTCAAAATCAGATTTCCAAGAGTTCAAAGTAGCTCTCGAAGCTTCTTCAACGGAACGTCAAGCACAAATCGCAACCCAGATGCAAGCTTTGCAGAACTCCATTGCTCTCTTGACTACTACCCTCTCTACTTTCTCGAGTATGGATACCTTGGCTTCTGCTTTAGGCCCCAACATTACTCCGGAACTGTTCTGGGGCAAGCAAAAGCAGCGCACCAAGAAGATTGTGGACACGTGGCTACATAAGTGGCAAGTTCACTTTCAGTTTCATTCATATGATGACGGAAAGAAGATACAGTTAGCAGCAGGTTTCCTGTCCGGCAAAGCTTTGCTTTGGTGGAAGGAACTCAACCCTAAGCCAATGACTTGGGCACAATTCGAAGACGTCTTCAAGCAAGAATTCCTCAAGAAAGAGGATGATTATGATGTTGTTGCCCGGTTTTCAGCTTTGACCATGACCTCGCAGCACCTCACTTATGAGGTCTACCTCCAGAAGTCTAGGGACTTACAGATGAAAGCTACATAGATGGATCCCACTACTCTTTTGGGGTTTTTCGTAGCTGGTTTACCAAACTCATACCGTTTACTGGTTAAAAATAACAAATGCATAACATTGGACGAGGCCATTCATTCAGCTCGTATCTATGATGATACAATGGTCTCTTCCAAGTCGAAACCCGTTACCGAGCAGGGGAACAAGCATAAAAGAAAGTTCTCCACGCCTATGGCTAACACGACAGAAGGACTTCGGACCAACCTTCGAAGAATTCAAGTTCGACACCAGCGAAGAAGAAACGACTCCTTAGGGCTTTAAAGCTCAAGAAGGAAGGACGCTGTTTTATCTGCGAAGAAAAAGGACACATGCGTAACAAATGCCCAAAGCAAAAGGGTACCAAGACAAACGCAGGACCCAAGCCAAAGGTAGCTAACCAGTTGTCTTTGATTGTCTGTTCAATTCAAAAGTATTTGGCTTGCATGATCTTCTCCGAGTTTATGGAGAAGTGAATGGCCATAAGGTTCACATTCTTCTAGACCCTGGTAGCTCACATAATTTTATTAACTACAAACTTGTGCAAAAATTGAGTCTTGATACGACACCCAGCGATCATACCTATGAGGTACGCCTACCTGCGGGAAGGCAAGTTTGGGATCGAAAGGTGGAGATGCTTCCAATCCAGATTCAGGACTACAAAGATACTCTGAAATGCTGAGTTATGCATCTGGAAAATGTAGACTTGTTATTAGGGATTGAGTGGTTTAAGACTCTTGAAGTCCAGATAGATTGGTCTAGTCATATTTTTTCTTTTCAGCATAAGGACACGAAGTATAGTATTTTAGGTGATTGTATTCATCCCTCTCAGGGACCTCTTGTAAATACAATTGATTTTGGAAATATAATGGATTCTTCTTTGTATACCGCTTTCCATTGTGTATTGATTCCACTTTCTTCCTTTCTCATCCCTTCATTGGATGTAAATGAATTAAGTGTGTTTGAAAGCAAAGAATTACAGAAGATACTTGATTCGTTTCAAGACGTATTTCCTAAGGAACTGCCATCGGGTTTTCCATTGTGTATTGATTCCACTTTCTTCCTTTCTCATCCCTTCTTTGGATGTAAATGAATTAAGTGTGTTTGAAAGCAAAGAATTACAGAAGATACTTGATTCGTTTCAAGACGTATTTCCTAAGGAACTGCCATCGGGTTTACCACCAGAACGGGCAGTAGATCATTGTATTGACTTGATCCTTGGTGCTCATCCTGTCAGTATTCCACCTTACAGGATGAGCCAAGCTGAGGAAGATGAGTTGGCTAAACAACTCGAAGATTATTTGAGGATGGGCCAGATCCGTCCAAGTAAATCACCTTAGGGTGCACCTATGTTGCTTAGGAGAAAGAAGGACAACACCTGGAGAATGTGTATAGATTACAAGAGATTGAACAAGCTGACCATTAAGAACCGTTATCCTCTCCCTAGATCAGATGACCTGATTGACCGGTTAGCGGGAGCGAAATATTTCACGAAGATAGATTTACGTACTGGTTACCACCAGATACGTATTCATGAAAGGCATGTCGAAAGAACCGCCTTTCGGACTAGGTATGGCCATTACGAGTTTCTCATATTACCTTTTGGGTTAACCAATGCTCCAGCCACTTTCCAGCAAAATGATGAATGATCATTTTCGTGAACATTTGGGGAAATTTATGGTGGTGTTCCTGGATGATATGTTGATATATAGTCGTACTCTTGAGGATCATGTCAGACACCTCACGATTGTCTTATCTATTTTAAGACAGAATCGACTATATGCTAAGTTAAGTAAATGTGAGTTCTTTATGACTGACATCATTTACTTGGGACACAAGATCACTAGAGATGGATTGAGCATTGACTATGACCGAGTTCAGAAGGTTCTGGACTGGCCTATACCGCGAACAGTGAAACAACTTCGTTCTTTTCTCGGTTTTGTAGTTTTTCTTCGGAAATCTGTGCGGGAGTACTCTCCGCTCACACTACCGATGACCGACTTATTGAAAGGTCGTGGACGTAAGTCAAATCAGCCTATCACTTGGAATAATGATTTGGATATGGCCTTCAGACTTTTGAAAGATAAAGTCAAGGAAGCACCTATCTTAGCATTGCTTGATCCTAATCGGCCTTATGTTCTTGAAACTGATGCCAGTGACTATGCTATCGAGGCTGCTCTATTTCAAGATGGTAGACCGGTTGCTTTTGAAAGTAAAAAGCTAGACGACACTCAATCTCGTTGGCCAACCCTTGAGAAGGAGCTTTATGCCGTGATTCATGCTCTCAAGGTTTGGAGACATTATTTATATGGCTCCAAGTTTGTGGTATTACTGATCATCAGTCAATCAAGTATGTGTGTGATGCGGATGATTTGAGAGGAAGGAAAGCTCATTGGGCTGAGTTAATGCAAGATTTTGATTTTGAGATCCGTTATTGGAAAGGGTCCATGAATAGTATTGCAGATTCGCTTAGTCGAATTCAAGAGGTGAATACTTTGTCGTTCATCGAGATTTCTACTGACTTATTTCAGTCATTGAGAGGGCTTTGCAGGAGTGATAGTTATTTTGGTCCATTTTGGCAGAAGATCCAGGACGGGAGCTCATTGATTGACCAAGACTCGATGATTGAGCAGTCTACCATTCAGGCTGCAGCCAGTGGGATGATTGAGAGGGTTTTGCAGGAGTGATAGTTATTTTGGTCCATTTTGGCAGAAGATCCAGGACGGGAGCTCATTGATTGACCAAGACTCGATGATTGAGCAGTCTACCATTCAGGCTGTAGGCAGCCAGTGGATGATTCGGAATGGTTTGCTATTCCGTAGTGACAAAATTTGTATACCACAGATCCCGGACATTAGGTCTAAGATTCTTAAGGAGTGTCATGACGCCCCTTCTGCTAGACACCCTGGGGTACACAGGACACTATCGTTAGTGAAACACACTTTTTATTGGCCAAAGATGAAAGGGTATGTAGAAGATTATGTTCTCAAGTGTCAAATTTGTCAGGCAAATAAAGCTGAACGCTTTAGACAGGCTGGGTTATTGCATCCTTTGCAAATCCTAGGTAATAAATGGAAAAGTATTTCCATGGATTTTATTATCGGATTGCCAAGAACACATCAAGGTCATGATTCTATTTGGGTTGTGGTAGATCGCTTGACAAAAATGACTAGATTTTTACCGACCCGGAAGACTATTACAGCTACGCAACTAGCTCGGCAGTTTATCGAGCAATTGTTTAGACTATACGGGTTACCGCAAGACATAGTCAGTGATAGGGACTCTAAGTTTACGAGTGATTTTTGGAAACTTGTTTTTGAGAAGTTGGAAACAACTTTGAATTTGAGTTTCTCAGATCATCCTCAATTTGATGGCCAGACTGAAAGAGTGAAACAGATTTTGGAGGATACGCTTCGAGCATATGTATCCAAAAGACAGAGTTCATGGGAGGATTATCTTCCTATGTTAGAATTTGCATATAACAGTACTAAGCATACGAGTACAAGGTTTAGTTCTTTCATGCTTATGTATGGTTTTCAACCTAGATCACCTCTGACAGTAGGATTCTCAGGACTTCAGCATGATGCAGCACGTAATTTTTTCCAAGATATGCAGGAAATGTT
Source organism: Cibotium barometz (assembly GCF_041138505.1). Taxonomy (NCBI): domain Eukaryota; kingdom Viridiplantae; phylum Streptophyta; class Polypodiopsida; order Cyatheales; family Cibotiaceae; genus Cibotium; species Cibotium barometz. The sequence goes on from NC_141104.1 coordinate 18,658,971, forward strand.
ACAAGTTGCGAAGGAATGTATTTGCGAGTTCCGAAACATTCCGAGACTTTACGGACAGGTAGATCTCCGAAATTATTCCCTAGATATTGTGGACCATTTCGTGTTACACGACGGATTGGTTCAGTTGCATATGAATTGGATTTGCCTTCTCATGTGAAAGTTCATCCTGTATTTCATGTCAGTAGACTTAAGGAAGTACTGGGTGGAGCAGATCAGTTAGTTACTCCTCAAGAAATTATAGATGTCGAGGACATGACATTTGTTCCGCACGAACCTGAAAGGATTCTTGGATTTCGTGAAAGAAGATTGCGTAATACGCTTATCACGGAATACAAGATCAAGTGGAAGGATCGTGTTGAGGAGGACGCTACATGGGAGACATTGACTACTCTTCAGAGAGATTACCTTGGCTTCTAAGAGCTCAGGAGTGAGCTCTTAGAGGAAGGGGAGTATGTCATGTGCACAGTGTGTATCTACCGTGTGCTACACGCACGCAAGACTAGTTTCGAGGCTTGGGGAAGCTTGAAACTAGGCAGACTGATTGACGAGCTGAGTTAGGGATATACTAACGGACGGGCACCCAAGTATGGACGGACGGGCGTCCCACGGGCGCCCAAGTGTGGACGCCCGATGACCGGCCAAGAGCCTATAAAAGGGTGGCCAAGGTTAGTTATTGGGATACAGAGAGTCTTGGAGCCTGGATCTAGTGTAGACGTGCACTTGCTTTACGCAGCCGAGGCCGGCAGCAATCTTGAGGCCCACGAGGGCAGTTTCGTGGCGGTATGGGACGTCGCGAGGAGGAGATTGGTCAGTATGTCAACCTAGTTAGCTCAGCTCGTGGCTCGGTGGGGACAGCCAAGTTTGTGGGCTTGCCCACGGCTGTCATGGTTGGGAGGTGAGTCAGGCCTGCACCCCCTTGTTTGTTTGTTCGTTTGTTTGCAGGATTTTAGTCGCGTACCAAGAAGGATCACGAGGAGATCCGTGGGGATTTGACAAGTTCCTCGAGATTCTTCAGCGCTGGCCATTTAAGAATAGCCTCTACTTTTTCTGGCTCCATCCGCGTACCATCGGCGGATATAATATGGCCAAGGTAGTGAATTTCTGTTTCAAAAAATTCACATTTGCTCTTCTTTGCAAATAGTTTGTGCTCTCGCAATAACTCGAACACTAGACACAAATGCTCTATGTGTTCTTTTTGTGTCTTACTGTACACAAGAATATCATCTAGGAAAACTACTACGAATTTTCCCAGATATGGACGTAAAATGCTGTCTATCAGCGTCATAAATGTCGCTGGAGCATTGGTTAGCCCAAATGGCATAACCAAAAACGCAAAATGCCCGAAACGGGTCCTAAATGCTGTCTTCGCAACATCTTCTGCTTTAATTCTAACCTGATGATACCCTGATCTCAGGTCTACTTTTGTAAAGTATCTCGATGCATAGAGTTGATCAAACAACTCATCCATGCGTGGCATCGGATACTTGTTCTTAATCGTTATCTGATTAAGAGCCCTATAGTCTATGCACATCCGCATAGATCCGTCTTTCTTCTTTACCAAAAGAATAGGCGATGCCCACGGACTTGAACTAGCGGACTTGAACTAGACCGAATGAAGCCTTTGTTCAAATATTCCGTCAATTGTTTTTCCACCTCCTGTGTCTCAGAGTGGCTTAATCTATAAGCAGGTTTGCTTATAGGTTTTGATCCTAGCATGACTTCAATGCCATGGTCTACTTCTCTAGATGGTGGTAAGCCATCTGGTAAATCATCAAGAAAAACATCCTGAAATTCCTCTAATAAATTCATTAAAGTATCTATGTACTTTTTCTTTAATGTCTCTTTCACCTTGGATTTTTTCTTGTTTGAATCGCATGCATGCCAAACAAGGTTTTCAAACAGTGGGTCTCGTCCAAGGCTATTTTGTTTTCCTTGTTTGTCTAAGCAAACATCATCTACAGTTTCATCTACGGAAACAGAATTTAAAAGAGGATAACAAGCATATACCTCTGCTATCTGGCCTCTGCAGACTGTTGTGTACAGCTCCATGGAGGAAATAAGTGGTGTGGCGGGGACAGTACGGTCGCCCTGCAAGGTAATGACTCTATCTCCATGCTCAAAACGTAGCATATTATGTAGGTAACTCCGGGCTAGACTAGGGCCCAAGCCATACAGCCACTCCCTGCCTAGATATACATCTGCTCTGGCTAAGTGCATGACCTGAAAGTCAAGCGGAGCCTCATAGTCCTGCATAGATAATGGGACCCCCAATACTACAGTATTCCATACCGTTTTGTCATACCCGTTGGCTAGGCCAACAGTATACTCATGATCGCTCTGGGTCTCAGTCAATCCCAATTTCTTGACTTACGAGTAGTTCAAGAAGTTGTGGCTAGCTCCATCATCGATAAAAACTGTGACTCTACGGCCACCTATAGTGCCATACATGCGCACCATGTCATGCGGACCTATAGTAGGCTGCCACATCACTGGTGTCAACTGAACAAGCGTAATGCTCATCACAATGACACACTGTCACCTCTCTGAACTCTGCGGAACTGAGAGAGAGTCTTTGCACTGTATGCAACTGCCTAGAGGATTTACCATCTCTTTTGGGCTCGTCGTCACTCGTGCTGGCTTTAAGCTTTGGACACTCAGCCTTCGTGTGCCCTACATCGTTGCAATTAAAGTAGCGATTTTCCTTTCGCGCTTTAATATACTCCTCTTTTTTTTGGACTTTGCTGTCTCTTTTCTTCCTGGATGGTCGTGGTTTTTTAGACCAATGACCACCTTGTCCTCCCTGGTCCATTCTATCCCCCTGTTTATCACTGCGGAACCCTTTTCTTTTAAGGCTTGACCTCCTCTTCTCACTACCCTCAGCCCTGCTCGAATCACCACGCGTACTACGGCGCTTGATGTCATCAAATATCTGCACATACTTAATTGCCTCTGCTAAGTCTTTAGGCTGTAAAGGGCTCTACGTACTCAAGGTAATCATCTTTGAGGTCTCTTTTAAAGCCTCGCAATGTCTGGAATGCATCGATCCCCTTTAGCTTGAGTACTATCTCCCTATAGTCTGAGATGTATTGAGTCAGAGATTTGTTCTCCATCGAGTACTTGTCCCATAACCCCCAGCTTCTCTCCACCTCATTAACAGGCAAAAACTCTTTTCGAAACATCGTTTCAAACTCCGTCCAAGTGGCAGGACGAGTTGTCAAACTCATCCACCACTTGTACGCTTTGCCGGTTAATGAGAGGCTAGCCTCTACGGGCTGCTGTATCCGGCTAGGCTGCTGTCGCAGTCCGTGCAAGTCTGACCACTTCGCTAGAAACATGTTGACCGAGTCCTTGTTTCTCTCCTTCTCCTCGCCACCAAAACTAGGCGGCTTTAAGTCTTTCAATAACGACGAAGCTGTCTCTACGGACGGCCCCGCAGGCGCATCGGCCTGTACTCCTGCAACCACTAGTGAGGCTACGCTCACCTGTGCCACAGGAGCTCGGCTACCACGAGGAGTCGGAGTACTCGCCGAGGTGGCTGTCAGTGCGTCTAACCGTGTGGAGATGCTCTGTAGCATCGTGACTAAGTCAACCTAGACTTTACCCATATTGTTCAGTTTTGCATTAAGATATTTAAAAAGTCCACTAGAGAGCTCCGTCTCTGTCAGAACGTCGGCAGGGTCCAATAGGTCATAATCGTCGTCGTTATATTCCAAGAGGTCCTCCTCGGTCCCCTCGGCGACGTCGATGTTCATGTCATCTGGCTCATCGGCCAAAAAGGGGTCATCTGCTACTACGGCCTCTGCGGGCTCGCTGGGTCCTAAGGCGGGGTCAACAGACGAGGAGGGCGCTAGCGGATCACGCGTGATCGACGAGCGCACTCCGGACCGGACAACGGTGGGGCGTAGTGGCCAGAAGAGTCTTCAGCAGAGCCTCGGATTAGGTGGATACTCAGCCAACGTACGGTCTTCCTCATCCTTGTGTTGGGCATTCACATCGCTTGTTTCTCAAGCATTGTACAACATTCTCCAAAGAATAATATAAGTAAATACTCCTTCTTGTAGGGGGGGGCCCTTCAGTGGGTATTTGGGATCCAATACTGTGTCATCTTTTACATTCTCATTCTCATTCTCTCTCTCTACTCTCTAAATTGGATGCTAAAGATTCTCACCAATTCACCACATAAGGTATAAAGAAGGCCCTGTTGTGCATTATCACGATCAAGCTCAGTGCATGTAACATCAGAAGAGGCTTGCAAAGCTGAAAGCTGATGAAGACTTCGCAAATTCCACTTCTTCTACCTTCGACAAACAAGAAGCAGCAGCAAGAAGATAAAGTAAACCTAGTCCAGGATGACTGGGCTTTCTAGCCACATTATGAATATGGGGGGGAATGTTAAATAATAGTGATTAATGTGGGAATAAACAAGTGCTAGGTGGTTGAGTAAACTAGCACTGAATGTGACCGCTAGTATGTATAAGTCTCTTGTGTGGGAACAACCTCTTAAAAGGCACAAAATCTATCCTATGCTTGGACCCAACTCCTAAAGAGTTGAATGAAAAACACAATGAGCATCCTTGCCTTTTATAGGCTCTTGAACAAATAGAAGAGCTGGCCGACTGGCAGTAAATTCCCATATATGTGATGCCCTGCAGCCGCCTCAAATCTGGTCCAGCCGACAGCCTTCTCTTGCAGCCGACAGTCCCCTCTTGCAGCCACCTAGTCATCTTGGTCCCCTCTAGCCAAATCAGCACTTGATGCTCCAACTTCTGGTTCTTATCATTCTTTTTCTGGCTGCCCCTTCTGGACTAGCTCCAGAGAATGTCCATGGCATTTTCATGCACATGACATCCCCCTCTGCTAAACTTGATGACGGGATTCCAACTTGTTCTTGGATGACTGTCATCATCCCATTCTTTTCCCGAAGTCCTTCTGTCATCCATCCATCTCTGGCAACCCTTTTCTCTGAAAACCTGGCCCGGTCTCCAAAACCACTCTGGCTCTGAATAATATCTATGCATCTGTTCCATCCAGTCCCCAATCCATTCCTGCCCTGACTCTGAACATTGTCTTGGTCTTCATTCCTGAGAAATGAGTCTAGCACTCTCACATCACCCCTTGGAGGATAATCCTCCCTTGGGACCGTTGCCCGAGAACCTATCTGGCTCACAGGACTGCCATCCCCTCTGGCTTTGTGGAACACCACCAACAAACCTCCTAAACACCACTTAGAACATGCTGACGCCAAAAACGCAGATAGAAGGGAGAGTAGAGAGAGAGAGAGAAATGCTGGAAATTCAGTATAATCTTATGGTACAAAAAGGTACCTAACTCTACAGCCCTAGGCTGCCTCATACAAAAGGTGAACATCACCAAAATCTGTCCTATGCTTGGACCGAACTCCTAAAGAGTTGAATGAAAAACACAATGAGCATCCCTGCCTTTTATAGGCTCTTGAACAAATAGAAGAGCTGGCCGACTGGCAGTAAATTCCCATAAATGTGATGCGCCCTGCAGCCACCTCAAATCTGGTCTAGCCGACAGTCACCTCTTGCAGCCGCCTAGTCATCTTGGTCCCCTCTACCCAAATCAGCACTTGATGCTCCAACTTCTGGTTCTTATCATTCTTTTTCTGGCTGCCCCTTCTGGACTAGCTCTAGAGAATGTCCATGGCATTTTCATGCACATGACATCCCCCTTTGCTAAACTTGATGACGGGATTCCAACTTGTTCTTGGATGACTGTCATCATCCCATTCTTTTTCCGAAGTCCCTCTGTCATCCATCCATCTCTGGCAACCCTTTTCTCTGAAAACCTGGCCCGGTCTCCAAAACCACTCTGACTCTGAATAATATCTATGCATCTGTTCCATCCAGTCCCCAATCCATTCCTGCCCTGAGTCTGAACATTGTCTTGGTCTTCATTCCTGAGAAATGAGTCTGGCACTCTCACATCACCCCTTGGAGGATAATCCTCCCTTGGGACCGTTGCCCGAGAACCTATCTAGCTCACAGGACTGCCATCCCCTCTGGCTTTGTGGAACACCACCAACAAACCTCCTAAACACCACTTAGAACATGCTGATGCAGAAACGCAAATAGAAGGGAGAGTAGAGAAAGAGAGAAATGCTGGAAATTTAGTATATTCTTATGGTACAAAAAGGTACCTAACTCTACAGCCCTAGGCTGCCTCATACAAAAGGTGAACATCACCAAAATCTGTCCTATGCTTGGACCCAACTCCTAAAGAGTTGAATGAAAAACACAATGAGCATCCTTGCCTTTTAGAGGCTCTTGAACAAATAAAAGAGCTGGCCGACTGCTGGTCGGCCAGCTGACTGGCAGTAAATTCCCATAAATGTCATGCGCCCTGCAGCCGCCTCAAATCTGGTCCAGCCAACAGCCTTCTCTTGCAGCCGACAGTCCCCTCTTGCAGCCGCCTGGTCATCCTGGTCCCCTCTAGCCAAATCAGCAGCACTTGATGCTCCAACTTCTGGTTCTTATGGTTCTTTTTCTGGCTGCCCCTTCTGGACTAGCTCCAGAGAATGTCCATGGCATTTTCATGCACATGACATAGAATGATAAGGTTGTGTACACAGCCACACACGTACAAGGCATAATAATAAAATTAGTCTAGGTATGCTTTCACACCAAATGTTTAGGGGGGGAAAACCCGTAGGACAAAAGTGCCCTTGGAGTTAATGCCCGTTCACATGCAACGCTACATATAAGCATATCCCCTCATTGAGAGTCAAATGTTTATAATGATACACAAAGTATCCTTCGATTCTTCATCTCAAAAAGGGTTTATATCTTATTCCTCTATCCCAAAATAAGGCTAAGGGCCAAAAAAAAACTACTCTTAGAGTCACTGTCCTATATTAATTGGTCAATGCAAAAATTACTTCAAAGTTTCTATCCTAAATCAAAAATCAAAGAAGTACTTAAAGGATCACTAGAATAATTTCTGTCCTCATAAACCAAGGTTTTTGGGTCACTTTTATAAAATTCAAAGATTATGTGGATAGGGTTAATTCTAGAGACTAAATAATTATAAAATTTTCATTCTGTAATTGTAGTTATAATTTTCAGTATTAGAAAATTTATTTTATATTGTTTCTCAAATACATAGGGTGAAAAAGACCTTTTTCTCGTTAAGTAGACCTATATTAATTTCTCTATTTATGGACTTAACCAATAAGTAAATTTAATAAATTTGAGAATCAAAAATAAAAACTAGAAGAATTTCCTTACTGTACTTTGCAGACATGAAACAAGTATTTTATTTCAAAAAAAAACATGGTACTTTGGATAGTTGTGAGTGAAAATAAATAGAGAGGGTCAAAACACTTGCTTGCTTGTTGATTTGCCTTAAAAATATAAGGAAGGATGCCCAGTTTCTATATGTCTGGGCTAAAAAGTCTTCTAAATCACCTATGGAATGATGATGCAAACTGCTAAGTGTGCAGGGTACTATGATAGTACTATGTACCCTTGTCTCCTCATAAATTTGAACTCTCACAATTTTTATAATCCCAAGTTGGGTCTAAGCATGCAAAGTAACTAGTGCCAAGTGGTGGGATAGCCTCATTTTACTCAGCTTTCACTTTTGCATGTAAATAAACTAGTTCCAATTTAGTGGTTAGATGTCAACTTAGTTTCTTTTCAATTTCCACCAATCCTCTCTCCCTTCAATGTCGACTTAGTCTCTTCCACCAATCCTTTCTCTCCCTTCAATGTCAACTTAGTCTCTTGGTCATTTGTTCACTCTCACTTAAAAGTGGGCACCCCCTTTGGGCACCCACTTAGGGGCCAAGGTGGGGAGCCCCACTTAAGTGTGTGTGCGGGGGTGGGTGCATGGTCACCTACCCACACCCCCATAGAACTGGCCGCCCACATGCAATCGTGGGGGGCCAGCCAAATCACTAAGGTTATACTCCCCCTCCAATACTCATAAAAAGAGAGGCGACCACCCTTCATAACAAGGAAGATAGCCGGCGATTACTTGGTGCGCATATTCTTCAACAATCGGTGCCTTCGCCTACTGCTCTTCAGGTTGCAATCAGGCATCAAAACTGCTGCGCATGCTGTCAGGCTGCGCTACTCATTCTCCCAGGCGGTTGTGCGCTCCACCTGCCTCTCCCATACGGGCTGCGCATGCTGCCTTTCCCATACAGGCTGCTCCTACAGCCAGTCGGCTCTCTGCAGCCAGGCGACTTTTACAACCAGGGGGGGCTGCTTCTGTGCTTCTACAGTCGGCTGCTCCTCCACGTTTCTTCCTCATGCAGGCGCCAGTGTACTAACCTCTGCTGGTGGCTGTACCCTCTGCTGTGGGCTGCACTGGTTGTCCAGTGGGCTGCCCACTAGAGCAGGCAGTTGCGCAGGCTGCAGCCAGGTACTATATCTACTACAGGCGATGCTTCCTCTGTCTACTGCGGGCGCCACCATCTCAACAGAGCGGCTGTGTGCTGTGAGTCCTCTCCAACTGTGTGCTACAGGCCGGTGGCTGCAAGCTGCCATCTCTTCTCCACTGTAGCCTGGCAACCATACAGGCTGTGTGTCACCTCCATACAGCAACTACTCCTCTCGACATGCTGTGTCTCGGGGTCTCTCTCAAGTAACTACACACAGACACCATAAGTGTTGGTCTTCCATCTGCCATCCTGAAGTAATTTAAATTTTCAGATTTAAGTAAAGTATTTTGTGATAAATCTGATAAAGGACTCTCTCCACGGCAACACCCGTTCAGTGCCGGGTAGTCCAAGCTATTGGAGAACCTCGGTCCAAAGGTGCTGAGATCGGGAGAGCCAGGCGTTAGTACAAGAGCGCCTGTTTGTGCGTGGTCTTGGAACGCCAGTTGGGCGCTCTCCGCGGAGTCCAGTGAAAGCACATGACCGTAGAGACTGGACCACGCTAGTGGTCGTTCTGCTCCGAATATCTACTTCGAGCCTATTTGTTTGGTATTGTATTCATATGTACATGGACATCATCTGGTTCTTGGTTTGTTAAATACTCCCAATAAATATATCATATATTGAGGGGGGGTCGGCCCGTTCCGGCCCCAGTGCTGGTGTCCATTTATCTCATTTTATTTCATTTCAATTTCAAGTTGTAATTAAGTTGTCCATTTCAAATTGTGGTATTAAGTTGTGCTATTACGCGTGTGGGTGTCCAACGGAGTCTTCCCACTTGACGGGATCGGTTTCATAATCACATCCCTTAAGCACCTTGTAGGAACATTAATGCAAAACACATGAGAGGAGAGAGAGATAGACAGGTTTTCTAGTATAATGTATTGTGTACATAAAAAAAGGTTACATAGGCCATAGGCTTTCCCAAAAGGGATGCTGACTACTTCTACTACCTATACATGACATAGTGGAAGCCTTGATGCGGTTAATCACATCCCTTAAGCACCCTGAAGGAACATTAATGCAAAACACATGAGAGAAGAGAGAGAAATAGGCAGGTTTTCCAATATAATGTATTGTGTACATAGAAAAAGGTTGCATAGGCCATAGGCTTTCCCAAAAGGGATGTTGACTACTTCTACTGTTTATACATGATCCAACTCCAAGATGGAGAGAGATGAAAAATGAGCTAACATGCTATGTTCTAATATATGATGCTGATATGTTGGTCGGCCAGTTGATTTGTCCTCTAACATGACATGTGTGACATAACATGCCAACCCTGGCTAATGTTGCCAACCTTGGTTGATGCTGCCGAGTGGCATCTATTGTTGTTGATTGCTGCTGCTGACAGGATGCTAACTTGATGATGATGCATGTATGCACCTGATACTGTTGCTTGGATTAGGGCTAAATGCTGGGATTAGATCTAGGATTAGCCATGGCACTACCTTGTGCACGTGACTATCCATAAACAAAATCCAATCATTTTGACTAGACACGATGTTTTCTCTCTAGATTTTTCACACAAAATTTTCAGGTTTACCATTTGACTCCATGATTGAAATCTTCTTGAAATTCCAAAGGGTTCCATAATACACGAGTTCTCGGGGAGGGATCTTACTTTTTGTGATGCAACCGGGGTTGGTTCTGGATCATCGTACTAGATGGTCTCAACATACTATATATTGTTAGTACTTCATCAAATGGAAAGGACGGTTTGAGATCGAGGCTGTGCAGTCAATGCATAGTTTGAAGAGCCACTTCCCCATGTCACATCCCAAGTCCCAAGCAGGGTTACTAGGTAACTTCAGGTTAGGTTGACGTGGGACTAGGGGTTAGGCATCTTATGGGGAGTTTAGTGGTATTTATGAGGCTTGGGCTATTTATGTCTTAGTTTATAGGAGATCTATACAAGAGACTTTTGGAGTCATTGAGAGAGAGCTCCTCAGACTTGGACTCGAGTCCCGTGAAACTACTCTGTGCATACATTGGAGGGGTGTCCTGGTGGTATGGGATGCCATGGGCATGCTATTAACTCGCATGCTCGGTGGTGAGCGTGAATGGCTCTAAAAGGTTGGGCAGTGAGCTAGATTATGTTTTTGTGTGTTTTTCTTAATCGTGGTGTTTGCTAGACGGGTCTTACAATCACCTTCCTCAATGAAGGGTTTGTTAAAATCAGGACACACCAAGATAGACAAAGCTTTCTGAGTAAGTCAATGCTTGCTTATGCTGCTTTCATGTTTCAACCATCTTTTCCTGGTTGTGGATTCCGCAAGGGGCGTTGCCTTCTCGGCATTTTGTATAAAAGGAAGCTAGATCAAGAATCATTTGGGTGGTATTCTACAGATATGGCTTTCCTGAATACGTTTGGCCTTATCAGGATCCATCTTGATCCTGTTGCGGCTCACACTGTGCCCTAGATACTTCACTCCTTGTGTTATGAAAGCGCCTGGCGAAAGCGATCAATCAAACACACTCATTCAATGAAGATGGACATTAAAACAGCAATTAACAAACGAGATAGTACAGTATCCCAATGGTCAGGGTGGCTTTCCCATCGTACTCTTTGCGTGATATGGATTGAGAAGTGCAGATCTGAAATTTGCAAACTATGGTTACTTCTCTGTGCATTCGTGCGTTATCTACTAAATTGGAAACCTCTATTTATGTGATTCTCCCAGGGTGGGTGCATCTTTAGGGAACTAGTGGGTTAAATGGAATGATTGAGGTGGCCACTGCCTAGGGAAAGGCCCAAGGTATTAACTAATGTAGTGGAAGGCTGGAAAGGAGCTTTACGTCTTAGGAGATATTGACAGCATTGCAGCCGTTGGTGGGCAAGAGTGGTTCAGTCTAGTCATGTGTGTAGAAGCCCTAAATTGAGGGGTCGCTAAAGATGATATGAGAAGGATACGTACTTGCTACTTTTGAAGTCCGAGAGGTGAAACGAAATTGAAACCAGACGGGAATCCGAAACAATGTACAGGCACTTCAGATGCCAAACAAAGATGTGAAAACACAGCGGAAATAACCATAAACAATGCGAAAGGGAACATGACACTGAGCCAGAACTTCCGGTCCCCCGTAGGAATTGCTTTATTCCAATGAATAAAAGGGGTACAACCAAACCAAGGTGCAGGTGCAATATTGCACCGGATTTTCCACAAAGCTTCCTCAGCAAACACTTGCATAGGAATCAAAGCACAAACCGCTCCAAGAACGAATCAACAGCCCGGTGTGGTGTCAAACCCAATGCCGAACTCTGTGCCAAAACCATAGTCACAGGAAACGGCTGTTTCAAACCCTAGAAACGCGTTTCTCCGTTTCAGGACCCCATCTGTTTCCATGGACGTTTCTCGTTTCCCCAGTGATATTGTCACAAGAAATGGCCGTTTCCACCCCTAAAAACTTGTTTCCCCGTTTCCATTCCTCGAACGTTTCCGTTCCCGTTTCTCGTTTCTGGTGACTATGGCCAAAAGAGCCCTGAAAAGGTTCTCAAAACAGTCCTGGAAAAGCTCTTCAAAAACAATCCCTGGTACCTTCAAACACAGCCCCTGAACCAATGCCTAGAAGGGAGTGGTGAAGAGAGGAGAAGAAATGACCCAGCTGCTGTACCAGTGCACAACCTGAGCAAAAGAGAGAAGAATCATCCACCCGACCACTATACCACTGTACGGTCTACACTTCAGGAACGAGAGAGAGAGAGAGAGAGAGAATGTCAAACTGCTGCCCGCGCTAGTCGCCCAGAAGAGAGAGAAGGTGGCTGTCCATGCTGTACTGTGCTGCTGTACGCTGTTGTACGGCCTGTACTAGTGCAAGAGAGAGAAGGTGAGCTGGCTGGCCTGCTGTCCACAGTACAACCAGTGCAAGAGTGAGCTGGCTGGCTTGCTGTCCACAGTACGACCAGCACAAGGGGAGGAAGGAGCTGCCTGCAACTGTACCTGCTGTACAGCCAGTCACTCAAGAGAGAGAAACAGAGTAGGTCGGCCTGTAGAGAGAGAGCGCCCAGTATGCTGAAAAGGGATGCTCATCATGATAAAACAGCCCAAACCTGCTTTAATAGAGTCGACTAGCTCTATTTTTGAAGTGCTTTTCCCCTTTTTGGCTAAAAGTGGCTGAACCAGCCCAAAATATCCACTTTACGCTTTCCTTGGCTTGTACTCCAAGTTTTGGCCCAAAAATATTAGCTTTATGCTTTTCTTGGCTTGTACCCCAAGTTTTGGTCCAAAAATATCAACTTTATGCTTTTCTTGGCTTGATGCCCAAGTTTCATCCACCATTCCAAGCCCAATAATAATAATATGTCCAGCCAATCATTAATGATATGTGAACACCCCGACTTATTATAAGTCACTTTGATGAATAAAATCCCATGCTGCTCATGCTGTATGGCCATCTTTCAGGCCAAACCATGCTAGTAAAATGCTCTAGCTTTCTCCTGTGGAAAAATCCCCGTTCACACCTTGGTTGCACCTAGTGTATAAAACACTAGTCGAGACGGGTGAGGGACCAAATGGTGAGAGAAATAGAAGGCTCTCTTTCTCTGCAAGCTGCATCTTCTTCTTTTGAAGAAACTAGCAATCAAATACTGGCCCAAAATTAGGGTTTATGGATGCCCATACATGATGCAAGGCGTTTGTAGGACAAGGAAAATTGTGAAGTGTCCCAAAACTCACTCTGTAATTGATTATGAGCTTACACTATTCCTCTCAGGTATGGGCAGGCAAAACCCTTATCTCATCCGTACACGTATTGCTGGCTTGAGATTCAGCTTTGTTTGGTTATGTGTGGTAGGAGTGAGCAAGTTTTAATCCACTTTTTAACACATTTTGGGTTAAATGCAGGTTAGTGAGCATGTGGAAGATGATGTTGGAATGTCATCGAGCACAACAAGCAATCGCATTGGAGATGCAGACTCTTGAGAACTCGATTGCGGGGGATGAGGCCAGTGAAGCACACAAGAAGGCAACTATTGAGCTAGAACATGAGCTCGAAAAGTGGCGAAGTCATTTCCAGGACTGGATTTGGTCTCAGAAAAAGTACATCAATGATCTGCATAAATGGTTAGAGAGATGCTATGAAACAAAAGAGCCAAGTAAGCCTGGCAAAAAAGTCTCTTCTGAGAGGACAGAAAGGGCCCCGATCTTCCTGCTCCTGAAAGAATGGAGGGAGGTGCTTGTGGGCCTTGAAACTCGGCAGAAGGTCAACAATGTTGTCAGGAGCTTTGCTGATGTGATTCGCTCTCTAGAGGACGATCAGGCTAATGAGCTGAAATTAAAGAAACAGGCAGAAAGATCGGCAAAGCGCTTAGATCAGCAGACACTCTTCGTCAAGAAGCTGGAGAAGAAGGATGTGGAGGGCAGAGAAAATACGAAAAACAAGTTGCAGGAAAACAGGGCTCGTTTGGACCAGTATAGAACTCTTGTGGAGAATGAGAAGCATCAGCACTTGGCAGCAGTGCAAGGCCGGAGAGACACCACCCTTGATCTTCTCAAGCAACATCTTCCAACAGTGTTCGAGTCCATGGCTTCTTTTGCTGAAGATGCTCAGAAAATGTATGAAAAAGCACAGGAAAAGACTCTGGCAGGCGACAGTCCCGATGAAGAAAACGGTGCAACACACTTAACCTGGGAGTAATGAAGGCTGAGAGAAAGTGGGCGATAGTACCCACACAGAATGGTGCTACAAAAATTAATCTGGGAGTAATGAAGGCTGAGAATGTGGTTCAAGCTTGTGTAAATTGTATAGTTCTATGCTTGCACTGGTAGTGATAGAATGGTGTCCATATGGCTGGGCATGGAGAGGAGAGGTGTGATATCAGTCCTAGGACATTATTTGGACCTTATTTGTGGAGCAGAGATGGGTTCTCTGCAGGGTTGCCTTTTGATGGGCACCCTTACCTGTGACATTATTTGGACCTTATTTGTGGAGCAGAGATGGGTTCTCTGCAGGGTTGCCTTTTGATGGGCACCCTTACCTGTAAAATTTGACGGGAAAGGGATGAGACTTGCAAGTATTTCACCATTTATATGTAATTTATGATGGTATAGAGGGATGAGACTTGCAAGTATTTCAACTATTTATATGTAATTTATGATGGCTGGGAAATATTTTTGCAAGTTAATTACGTCCAAAATACGCCATATTTTTGTGATTATTCTTTGACATATATGTTGATACATGTGCTGGTGCTGGTGGACCAATTCAGGGGCTTTCTGCTACCCAAGTCTCCTGACCAAGAGAGGCAACCACATTTTGGATCCTCATTGCATTGCATTTTGCACCCTTGGCCAGAGTCATGTTGTGCCCATAAAAAATGCACTCAATAATCTTGTTGCTTACATGAAATCAATGTCTTAACAATTGTGTTATGTAGACAATGCATACAAGCATGGATAGGGTGGAAATGCTATTACTTGAAATATTTATTTGTAAGCTTTTGTGCAAAAACAATTGCTCTTTTGTTGAGATCAGTTCATGTACATATAGTTATAACCAAATTATCATTTACTTTTTCCTAAATATCTACATTGAAAAATTGTATATGTAGTGGTGGTGGTGGTGCATTTTTACAAGAAATTCCACTTGAAGTCTAAAGCCTCCATGCCTACATGCATGTAGTTTGTCATGTACTTTGGTTTAGCAGTAGTTGGGTATCTTTAAGGGACATAAAAGTGTCCTTTTATTAAGGGGTTTTTAAAAAGACCCTATCACTTTTGCATTATATCTCATGAGACTTCTCTTATAACATATACATGAGTAGGAAGCTAGGGAAAAATATTTCTTGCCAAATTAATGGCAAAGGTCTAAAAACATTCCCATTAAAGTATCTTAGCACACTTGAAAGTCCCAAAGTACCAAACTAAATGTTAGGTTCCACCCACTCCCATCCTTCATTAATGAAGAAAAAGTGATGAGCTATACAAAAAAGGTGGAGGTGCTCCCTCCATGGTTGGCCCGAAGACATAAGAGTAATCAATCTTAGACTTTGGTTGTAACAACTCTCTTGTAGGCATATTCCCATTGATTGTAGAGAATGTGGAAAAGGCCGGTTTAGTAGATTTGATGGAGTTGGTAAAGTAGGAGGAGTTTCCAAGCCCTTGTTGACCTTGTGGCTTTATATTGATTTGTTCCTTATATTTGCAAAATGCTTTCCCTTTTTATTAGACCATGTTTTTTGCTTCATGTTATTAAGTTTTTCACCACTTAGACTCTCTAGACCAACACAAGCACATACATAGGCTAGATGTAATATTTACAACTCCCCAATGCAAGTCCAACAATGCAAAGGTTATGGAAAGATCCATAAAGATTAGTAATATAGTAGCATGCCTCTTTGTGCTTGCTTCCCAACAAGTGTAAAAATATGGTTCAAAGTGGAGTTTGCTTATTTATAGCATATAACTCCTTTTCTCTCTACTAAATCATTCAATATTCATTATACCATTGTAAATATTAGTCTCAATAAGCTATGAGTGTGGTAATTTGTAGGTCCTTCGGTTCTCCTATTTCAAGTCTAGAAAAAATTGTGTTGGTAATCCACTATAGGAGAGAAGGCATATAAAATAGATTCATTACAGGCATTGCCTAACATACATGCTCAAACCTCATAGCTATGAAAAGTGGCCGCCTCATGGTTCTTAGCTTTTCATTCTTTAGACTATGAATGATTGTGGTGATGAATTTGATGGAGAACAATGATAAAGTGGGTATGGTAGGAGATCTTGGAGAAAGGCATGTCAAAGAGAGTTTTCAAAGATATTGTGTAACATAGATGCCCAAACCTAAAAATTGACTCGAGAGAAATGTAAGTTGGAATGAAGGCAAGCAATTACATAGCCAATGACAAGAAAAGCACTCTTAGAACACTGATGCATTATATCAAGAGATGTGTATGATGTGTGTGGTTCACAAGAGCTGAAATTCTTGGTTTACAATCAAGGATTAACGGATATTGTTGCTTCTGGGTTTCAGGTTGGGGCAAGTGGTTAGCCTTTATACCAGTTGTTTGCAGCTAAATAGCAAGACGGGGATGTAAGATTTCTAGGAGTTTGACCCAAAGAGAGACCATGAAAGTGAAGAGGAAGCAGCCACACTATCGACTCCCTCAAAGCAGAGGTGAGCTAGAATCCTTGATTAGCTGATGGATATGGGGACCACGACAATAAGTGTAATGTAAATATGGTCAAGAGGATTAGCCAAGACCAGCCAATTAATTGGGATAATTACTTTTCTGGGGGAATCCAAAACACAAGGCAAAGATCTAGAACTAATCATTGAAGAGATTCATGATGACTCTTTGGATGTCATGGAGATGTGATGGAGCCAATCATTGAGGAAATTCATGATGACTCTCTAGATGTCATGGAGATGCACCAACCACAACAACAACAAAAACCACTATAGTATAAACAACCAATGCCACATGTGAGATGGATATGGACATGTTTGAGTTAGCCAACCTTCTACATCTACCCAAGATGATCTAATCAATGAAAATGTTGGAAACAATACAACAAATCATCCATGTGACATTGGGAATTAGGGCATATGGTTCATATGGTCACTTAACCTTAGAACTTTTGGTAGACTATGGTTTATGACATACATTAGAATATATGGAGCATATTCTAGGCACCTAGAGCAAGTGGGAGGAGATCTCCTTTGCATTCCAATCTAGGTTTTTGGGTGCTCTGTTCTAGATATAATTAGGGTTTTGCTTAGGGATTAATCACACCCTAATCCATTGTACTCCAGTCTATATAAGAGGCTCTCATCTAATGCAAGAATACACAACCTCCATTATCCCATCTCTTGTGTCATTATGCTGCCTATTTAGTTAATGATATGATTAGTATTAATCTTCATCTTATCTAGTTTATCTTATGCAATTATCATGAGTATGATCATGGTGTCTCTCCATCCACCCTAATTTCTACAAGGTATCAAGAGCTAGGTTATCATCCTAATCTTACATTAGCTACTCCTAATCACCTTCTTCCAAAGTAGGATTAGTCATCACTAATCTAGCCATGGCAACATTGTTGTGGAAATCACCTCCACAGCCACTTGCTAGTGGAGGGTAGAATCCACTCCACACACTCAACCAAAGCCCACATTGCCTCTGCTGGCTTCTTCCCAACTTAGAGGTGAAGAGGCGGACCACTTCAATGGCTGCAATGTAGCTCGAGACCGCCGGCAAACTGCAGGGAAACCGGCGCCAAAAACTTTGGGGGAAAGGAGAAATTCGATGTTCTCAGGTCAGCATTGCGTAAATCCTTTCACCCACGGGGGTTTTCGACCGGTGGTGGTCTCACAATTTCAATAGAGCAGGTGTAGAAGGCGGCCCGGCTCTGTGCACCCTCCAAAAGGCTTCTTCACTTAAGCAGAGATTAATCTTTGTTTATTATGACTAATCCAAAGTTTTTATGGCTAAAACTCTTCTTAATGTATTGCTAATGCATGTGGTTTAACCCCTTGGCCTCATGGTTTGTGGAAACACATCAATTTTATCCACCAATATTTTGCATATTGGTTGTCCCAAAATAGTGAATTTATTCACTAAATCCCAAATGATTGCCCTTGATTAACCTTGTTAATCATTCCCTCATCACATGAATCCTCAAATGTAAAGCATTTGAAGCCCAAGAAAAAGGGAAAGAAGTCAAAAACAACAAAACCCTCAGCAAAAAGGACATAGTACTATCATCTTGCAAGAGGTCAGGGGTTTTCAAGGTTTTTGTCCTCCAATATGCATCTCTATGGTGATGGGGGTCTTTAGGTTCTAGCCTCTGGCATCTCAACTTTGTGTAAGGGTTCAGACAATGTCTTTTGATATCTAGTGCCAAGAGGTAAGACCTACCTAATCATAATGGCTAGTACATATAAAGTAGACAAGTTTAAAGGGTATAGCTTTCATATATGGCAGACAAAGATTAAATTTACTCTCTTGAGAAAAGGGCTATGGGGTGTAACAAATGGGAAAGAAAAAATGCCAAACACTAGGGACGAGAAAACTCTATGGATTGGCAAGGATGAGAAGGCTTTGGCCATCATAGCCTTGGGACTAAGTGATACCTATATCCATCACATAGATGGAAAGGACTCATCCAATGAGGCTTGGAATACCCTAGATTATCTTTTTGGAGCATAGTCAAAGAACTCTAAAATCAGCCTCCTAATCAATTTTTTCAAGCTAAAATTGAGTTCAGGGGAGTCACTCCTGACCCATCTGAACTACATGAAAAGTATTCTAGATGAGGCTTGGAATACCCTAGATTATCTTTTTGGAGCATAGTCAAAGAACTCTAAAATCAGCGTCCTAATCAATTTTTTCAAGCTAAAATTGAGTTCAGGGGAGTCACTCCTGACCCATCTGAACTACATGAAAAGTATTCTTACACAGCTGGCTGGGATCAAGAAGACTATTGAAGAAGATGTAGTCATAGTTGTCCTCCTCAACAATTTACCTCAAGAGGAGCATGGTAACATAGTTACCACTCTCAGTAACTTGCCCTCACCAAAGCTTCTGGATGTGGAAGCATCTCTCCTAGAAGAAGATGCAAAAATTAAGAAAAGGCAAGGTAATACTCAAGGCAATACAGATAGTGCTTTCTTCAACAAAGGCAGCTACAAGAAGAACAGGAGAGGATTCGGATCAAATCCAAAGAAAGAGTTCCCCAAGAAGTCATGCAACTTTTGTGGAAAAACAGGGCACGAAGAAAAAGATTGTTTCTATAGAAACAAATCTCAGAAATCTCTACTTGCAGCAGGAACATCTCGCAGCTCAAGCGAAGACATAAACGACAACAAAAATGAAGGAGCCTTAGTGGAGGCTCAAGCGACAACAAAAATGAAGGAGCCTTAGTGGAGGCTCAAGCGAAGACATAAACGACAACAAAAATGAAGGAGCCTTAGTGGAGGCTAACTTCATCGAAGATGATTAGGCTTTTTAGACCATTTAGGATCTACCCACCTGTGGTCACCCCTCTATCCTAAGTGAAATGTAATCATAACTAGTATCCTAGCATATGTCATCAACTTCAAGCATTGTAAACCACCATGAGTAAGACCTATGGGCACTTGGATGGTCATCATAACTAGAGTTGTAAACAGTAACTAGATCTAGCATTGTCATTTAGAGCCATGGATATTTTGTTGAGGGAGGGTGTTGGAAACAATACAACAAATCATCCATGTGACATTGGGAATTAGGGCATATGGTTCATATGGTCACTTAACCTTAGAAATTTTTGGTAGACTATGGTTTATGACATACATTAGAATATATGGAGCATATTCTAGGCGCCTAGAGCAAGTGGGAGGAGATCTCCTTTGCACTCTAATTTAGGTTTTTGGGTTCTCTCTGCTAGATATAATTAGGGTTTTGCTTAGGAGTTAATCACACCCTAATCCATTATACTCCAGCCTATATAAGAGGCTCTCATCTAATGCAAGAATACACAACCTCCATTATCCCATCTCTTGTGTCATTATGTTGCCCATTTATTTAATGATGTGATTAGCATTAATCTTCATCTTATCTAGTTTGTCTTATGCAATTAGCATGAGTATGATCATGGTGTCTCTCCATCCACCCTAATTTCTACAGAAAACACATGAGTTGTCAACTTCTCAAGGACATGGTAAAGCTCTTGACAAGCAAAAAAGAGAACATGAGGCCCACCTCCAAGGTTACCTTCTTAGTCTTGAACTCTTTCTATTTCAACACTAACCCTCTCTTTCCTTCAACATCACATTAACTACACACAACCACTACTACCACATCACTTCACTTGCATAATAGAGCACACAACATAATACACATCCCTTGGTGTGGCAATGGAATTCTTCCATGGTAAATGTTGGAGGCGAGGTGTGGTTGAAGAAGCAGATGGATCATGACATAGATGAAGGAGAATTTGTAGCCATGTTATGAAAGCATTTAAGTTAGCTGCACATCAAACTCTATAACATAAGCTTCCAAACATGGAATTGGCCTGAAGAAGGGGGGCATGTTAACACCCATTTGGGCTTAATACATTTTCTTGTGGCACATTTTGATATACATGTATATTTTTTTATGAGTTATGTATCAAGCTACAAAAGCTTTAGTCAAGAGTATATCTCTTTAGTCCATGTAAAGGAGGATGTTGTCATAAGCTTGTGTCTACTATTTAGCCTTTTAAAGAGATGGCCGACCAAGTGTGAATGCAAGGGGCAAGTATAATAGTAAATCTCGCTATTGTTTATGGTTGGACACCACTTCTTTTAAATAATCAAGAATAATCTTGGCTAACTCGTGTGTTTGTGTGTGTGTGTGTGTGTGTGTGTGTGTGTGTGTGTGTGTGTGTGTGTGTGTGGGTGTGTGTGAGAGAGAGAGAGAGAGAGAGAGAGAGAGAGAGAGAGAGTCAATGGTTGTGCATTGTGCCTCCTCTTTTTTTCTTGCATGTGTGTGAGAGAGCTTAAGCGAGACATTGAGCTATCTTGTTTACTTTTTTATGAGACTTTGAAGGATTAAATAATTTGTGTCAATCCATTTTAAACTTCTTTCATTTTCAATAAATGGTTGTGCGCAACTTTCCATCATCTTGAAACTCGAGAGCTAGTGGTGTGTCCTCACTGTATGCATAGTCCTCAATGAGGAAGAATTCTTATCAACTATATCTCCATAAGAAGACACAAGCTAGAGTGTTGGAGGAATGGTTGATGCATGATTATCAAAATTAGAATCAAATCCATCCTTAGAATCATCATCCTTGCTTCCACCTTCATTATCAAGTATCTCTCTATCATCTCTGATAATGGTGTTTTGAAGTGATCGTCTTGGTTGACTATTCAAAGCCCTTTTTGGGTACAAACCCCATAAAAATGTTATAGAAATGTTTCTTTAAATATGCCACAATCATAAGAATTACATTGATTTGGTGCTTACTGTGGATGACTCCGCCGGTCCTCGCTAGGGAACTCGAGGACAACCGACACAAACACTATGGTTGGGGGAGAAGGGAGCGTGGATCCTCTCAGGGAAGTATACCCGCCAAGGATGAGTCGACCTCACTGGCTAGACATGCAAGACCTATGCTCTACACTCTCTACCATGCTCTCCGACCACAACCTAGCACACTGCAGTACCCAGGCCTCACACACACACCACTCACACCACTCACACCTCTCACCTCGCTCACAAAAAGAGACAGACAAAACCCCAACAGAGCACAACACAACATATCACGATACCAAAAGGAATGATACAAGAGAGACTCCGCTCCAATAGAATGAATGTGCTAGAATGAAGGTGATACACGAGAGTGTCCTCCTCTGTGAGAGTGTGTCCTAGACTGTGTGTATCCTGCTACCGAGAGAGTTATCCCCTTATCTCCTCCTTCGGTGTCCTCCTCCTCGGGTGGTGCTCAATATGATCTCTCCGTGCCTTGGGAAAGGGAGAGGGGAAAGGAAGAAGGTGCTCAGGATCTCTCCCTGCCTTGGGAAAGGGAGAGGGGTGTTGTCTCCATGAGTGCTATCGGAGTTGGCCATGCACGTCGGAGATGTCGGAGGGCACCGGCGGTTGGAGCAATCGAAGAACACAGGCGGTGACGGCCGGCAGGCTGGAGCCATCAGGAGGGCACTGGCGGTCAGAGCCATCAAAGGGCACCAGGGGTCGGAGTGGTCGGAGCACATCGGCGGTGGACAGTGGTCTAAGGGGTCGGAGATGATGGTGGCAGCTCTTGGTGGAGGTGTGGAGGACCTGGCTTCCCAACCCACAGGTCACCCACTACTACTCAATTCACCGTCCCGGTGAATGCCAAGAAAAACATAGGTGGTTCTTTTGGCAAGCTAGCCTCCGGGGGCAAAACATCCGGCACGTAGGTTCCCAGGTAAACCTTATACAATGATCCTTCCAAGCAAACCTTCTTTTTCTAGAGAGATGCACAAAAAATGAGTCAAGTAGGCTCATGAGCAACTTCATCCCACAAGCCATTTCTGAGAGCTCCTGGGCACTTCATCCAGCAAGCTATTTCTGAGAGCTCTTGGGCACTTCATCCAACAAGCTATTTCTGAGAGCTCCTGGGCACTTCATCCAGCAAGATAGCACTAATTGTATTACCATGTTGTCCCTCGGGCAAAGCATCCGACATGAAGATTAACCTCAACGAAAGCAAAAAACCAATCTAAACAATAATCATCTGGCCACTTCGTCCAGGCAAAACTTCCGGCACGAAGTCCAGGCATACAAGATACAAAATGAAATCTGGCCATGGCCAGTACATAAAAGATCCACTTTTCATTAACAAAAAAGATCTGCTGTTCCCAAGCCTCATTAGCATCTGCCAAGGCAACCTCCAACAGAACTTTTGCTTCAGTGTGTTAAGATTGCTCATAAACTGCCACCACAGAGATGGCCATACCAAGGGCCCTGCAGCCAAAGAGGAAAGCTCGGGCCGCAACATGCAAAGGTGTGCCCCCAAATCCGAGGCTTGCTTCACACTTATCTCCCACGGGACCACGGGATGCATCAAATATGAGGACATTAGCTCAATGCAAGCCACTCTACCATGCTCAAGCAAGCAAACATCAATGGTGTCTGGTTGTGATGAATCAAGGCCTCCACCATAGCCCCATTCTCCAAAAGTAGCAAGAGGATATCAGGTTGGCCATGGGTAGTTGCATAATGAAGCGAAGAAAGGGCACTGTGGTAAAGGGAGCCATTGACAATCTTGGGCATGCGGTTCAGAAGAAGCTCCAGATGTTGCAGATCACCTTCTCCAATGGTGTAACTACTCAACCCGAAGATAGCCATAACCATAGCCAAAAGAAGCTTCACTCTCTTTGAATAGGAGCTATTCCGGCAAGCTCCATAGCCATAACCGTAGCCATGGCAAGCCTCATCAAAAAGCCCTTCAAGAATCAAAAGCTCTCATAGGTATAGCTAGCAACCGAGTCGCGGGGGATTTTTTTTTAAATTTTTATTTTTTTGCTTGATCGGGGAGAAGGGGAGGTTGGGTTGGTCGGTGAGGAGAGTTGAGGGGAGAAGAGAGAGGGAAGGGGAGAAGAGAGAGGAAAAGGGTCGGTGAGGAGAGTTGAGGGGAGAAGAGAGAGGGAAGGGGAGAAGAGAGAGGAAAAGGGTGGGTGACGAGTGAGAGATTGGTTGGTGAGGAGGTTGGGTGAGAGAGAGTTTTTTTTTTTTTGCATCTCTTGTAAAAGAAGAAGGGAAAAAGAAACCTAAGAGGGGGATTTTTTTTTTGGGAGACGAAGACCCGATACCTAGCACTTCACAAACACTAGAGTGAGTTGAGGCAGGCATTTCGCTTGAACCACCACCCTTGGTCAGCCACATCTTCCAAAGTGCATTGATTGAGGGATCTGAAGTCTACACAAATCTTGATCTTGTTGGTCTTCTTTTTTGGAATCACCACTACAGGTGACAACCACTCGGAGTGCTCAATGGGAACGATGATACGTGCCTCTCCCATTTTGTCCAGCTCTTTCTTCTGCACTTTAGAATATTTTAGATTCACGCGGTAGATGCCCTTCCTGACCGGCCAACTGCCTTCTTTTAGTGGAATTCAAGGGAGCTAGCTCGGTAATTCGGAGACCCAAGACTTTCCTAGTAGCTTCAGGTATGATGTTAGCACCAGAACCACCATCCACAATGGCCTCGTAATTTGAGTTCCTCCCACAGAGACTGTCATGCTTGGGCTTCGGTGATCGGCCACTCCTAGGACACTGAGGCATACCCTTGCTACCTCCTAGGCTGTCGCCCACTACTACTAGATGTGGTTTCACCCCTAGTTGCCTCTTCGGATCCATCCAATGCTGGACCAAGCCTAATAATTGCTCTCCTATTTCCTGGCTCAAACCACATAATTGAGGAAGGGTGATTTCCACCTTTGCTCCTGCCAACTTTTCCTCCCAAACTGAAAGATCCATGCCCCCTCCGTGCAACAAATTCGGGGGTACTAGCAGTGGAAGTAGCACTTCTTACATAGGGCAGAGCCTCTCACTCGGGGCCTCGCCCACAAATATCCGGACAAGGGACTAATCCCTCGGTTCTTCCAAAAACGAACCTGGAAAAACTTCCCTCGCCCAGAAAGTACGAGCGATTCCTCTAGGCTATTTTTACTCTAACGTAGTCAAGAGTCTTAACTAAGCGAACTGATCCGACCGAACTCGTAAGTCACATGGTCAGATCAAGGAAAAGACTTGCACTTGGATCATAGAGACCAACGCTTTTTTCCTCATCGAGAGGCACAGCCGTTGATTCTTTTCCATAGAACAAGGTCTGTCTGGGATTTACTTCATCTATCGTACCATAACAGAATTGAGTCTTATTTTAGGGATCCATCAGTCCAACCTAACCCCATCCAGTCCCATGGGTTAGCCAACCGCCCAACCACTGTAGTGATAGGATCCATTTAGAAATTTGGTTATGTTTTGTCCCGGGTACCAGTGAAAAGAGTTCCCAGGCCCCCTAGCCGGCGCTTCATGCAAACTTCAAGATAGTCACACCACTTACACACCCAATATGAAATTGCCAATTCCATTCGCATGCACTGGTAAATGTCAAAAGACAAGATTACACATTGACTGCATTGTACAAACTAAGAACTTAAAGTTACAAACTTGAGATAGCAATCTAAAGGCCATTGTATGGGCAATTTTGGCTTGGAATCCATGGATGTCCCACCACGTAAGTGGTTTCGATTGCCCTTGAACTACTGAGGCACTCAACTTGCCAAAGGCAACTCCCACCCGATTGCAGTAGACGACCAACTCCTCCATCGAAGGTCACCATGTCATCGTAGCTAAGCACTTGAGACACATAAGCATCCTTGAGCAAATTAAGTTGCGTGTTTGTTTGGAGCTCGACCTTGTTGAACATCGGATGGAGTAATACTGCAATCCCATGAATGGAACGATGCCTTTTCACAAATTCAGCTGTCTTTAAAACAATCTTTTAATGAAACCATAGTATCACTAATCATAATCCTCCAAAATATCTGGTTGAATTCTAATTTCTAATCATTCCTTCATCGGTGTACCTATGGCATCATTTTGGCAACGATAACGCTCACCACTTGTCCACTTAGGGGCCTTTTCAATAGTTCCTAGCTCATAGTACCCGAAAATATATTCACATATAAAAATCCAGATGGGCTCTCGACATTGAAGATCAGCAATCAACCAACATATCCATATAAAAGAGCCATGGACTTATTCATTGAGGACTAGCAAGGTCAATCAACCAGATCCATGCCCGAATTCAGAAAACAACTCTTACTCCTTGTTCCAATATCTTCCTCGACGCACGCGTGGGTATCTTCGGTGACCCAGAGCCCGAGCAGCACGGTATGGTCAGCACCCTCTAGGATCCTTCGCAGGTCACCTAGCGCTTCACTCATAGGCTGCTTCCTTGGTCCCTCATCCACCATACCGGAAGCTCACCATTTAAATCAAACCAAGACTGGTCAAGACCTCGACCAACCGTGCTACGCGAGACGTCCTCCATTGACTCTCCGTCTCATCAGCAGTTGCAACTTTATCACTTAGGTCTCCACGACCTCATTCACAAGACCGTCAAAATGCTTCCCCAGCATTCTTGACATAAAACAGTCATTTAAAAATAGGTCATAAATACAGTTTTTATAACGAACTCTCGTCTTTCCACATTGTTCCACATCAATCCACATTACTTAATCCAAGTCCAATCGTATGTATTCCCATCGTCCTTCATCCATTCTCATCCAATCACATCATTTTTCATCTTTCCACATTTATACTCATCACATCTCATCCACTCGCATCTACCCATATCCACATCACATTCATTCACATCTCATCCATTCATATCTACCCCGATCCACATCACATCACATCCATTTCACCTCACATCTCATTCATTTACATCTATCCCGATTCACATCACATCCATTCACATCTATCCCAATTTACATCATATCACATCACATCACATCTCATTCATTCACATCTATCCCGATTCACATCACATCACATCCATTCACATCACATATCATCCATTCACATCTATCCCAATTTACATCATATCACATCACATCCATTTCACATCACATCTCACCGATTCACACTTATCTCAACTCACATCACATCACATCCATTCACATTCATCACATCACATCCATTTCACATCACATCTCACCCATTCACACTTATCTCGACTCACATCACATCACATCCATTCACATTCATTACATTCATTGTATCCCCATTCCATCACATACATTCTATCCACATTACATCATGTCCACATCTATCCACATCATATCTCATTTATTCCATCCACTTTACATCACATTCACATCATATCTCATTCATACACATCCCATCTCATTCATTCACATCCATCCAATCATTCACATGCACGAATATCCACATCTATCCATACATTCACATCTATCACTTCACATCCACATATATTCACATCACATCACATTTCATCCACATCTCTTTACATCACATCACATCTCATCCACATCCACATCACATTCACATCCACATCTCCTTACATTACATCACATCTCATCCACATCTACACCATGTTCACATCCACATCCCGTTACATTACATCACATCTCATCCACATCTACACCATGTTCACATCCACATCCCGTTACATTACATTCTTTCACATACACATCCACATCCATTTACATCACATTCTTTCACATACACATCCACATCCATTTACATCACATTCTTTCACATACACATCCACATCCATTTACTTTCCATCTCACCCTTTCACATATCCTCTCATCTCATCATTCACATCCACATCCATTTACTTCACATCTCATCCACATTTATTTTCATCACACCACATCCTATCACATCCCATTCACATCTTATCACATCCTACCGCATCCCATTTACATCTCATCACATCTATTCACATCCTATCACATCCCATTTACATCTTATCACATCCATTCACATCCTATCGCATCCATTCACATCTTATTCCCATTTAGTAGCTTTTCCTACTTCGATACCGATAATGGGACTTTTTCTAAATTTCTGCAAATTGTTTGGCTTAGATAAAGGTTCTTTTTCTCAACGACTATTTCCATATTCTTTCTCAATTTCTCAAATGAATTATATTCAATATTCCTCTTTTGAATAAAAGAATTCATGGGATTTACAAAAATCAATTCTACCCATATTTCCACTTTTGATAAATATTCATAAATTGAATTATACTAAAAATTTCTCTTTTTTTCATTTAATTTCTTGGATCTCAAATATCATGAAAATTTCTCTTTTTACATTTAATTGCTTGAATTCTAAATGTCATGGAAATTCCTCTTTTATCATCAAATAAATTTATCTAAAATTTCTATTTTTTTAATAAAAATGTCCATTAATTCAATATGCCAAGAATTTCACTTTTACTATTTAAATGATTGAATTCCAAATGTCATGGAAATTCCTCTTTTATCATTTAAATATTTCTCATAAAATAAATTTATCTAAAATAAAATATCCATTAATTTCAATATGCTAAGAATTTCACTTTTAATATTTAAATGATTGAATTCCAAATGTCATGGGAATTCCTCTTTTATCATTTAAATATTTCTTATGCATAAAATAAATTTATCTAAAATTTCTCTTTGAATTTAAATAAAATATCCATTAATTTCAATATGCTAAGAATTTCACTTTTACTATTTAAATGATTGAATTCCAAATGTTATGGAAATTTCTCTTTTATTATTTAAATATTTCTTATGCATAAAATAAAGTTATCTAAAATTTCTCTTTGAATTTAAATAAAAAATCCATTAATTCCAATATGCTAAGAATTCCACTCTTCCTATTTAAATGATTGAATTCTAAATGTCATGGGAATTTCTCTTTTATCATTTAAATAAAATTACCATAATTTTCTCTTTTCTTAATTATTTAATTATACATAAACCTTAAAAATTATTTTTCCATTGAATGTGATAAAAATCATTCTCTTAGCCTAGGATATTCAATCCTAGAATATGGTAGGAAGTCCTCTTTTCACGTTATGCATAAGAATAAATTATGTATTAATTTCTTAAAAATTTTACCATAGCTCCGCTACTATTACTGACAATTTTTAATATTTTTGAAAAGAATAAGACTTAGTAATGTAATTATGATAGTATATCTATCTTTTAACCTTAAATTTAATTTATGGATTAAACATAAGAAGTATCCTAATTAAGCATAAATATAAACTTTGCTTAATTTTTCATTACAACTCTTAAGAAAAGCTTGATTTGCATTATAAACACTTAATTTAGAAACTTCTCAAGTTTGAGAGGGGTTGAGAAGTGAAAACATTGAGAATAGTAGAGAAAAACCATAAAATTACACTTTACCTCTTGTTTTTGCTTGCTTCTCTATCTTAGAAGAAGCCCCCAACCAATCAATTGGTTAGTGTGTTGAAAGGAAAGCTCCAAGGATGGTTGAAGAGAGAGAGAGAGACTCCACTCTCTCCAAAGTAGAGGATTTTTAAGGGATAATTAAAAAATATCATTATTTTAATGTAATACTAGCATGGTATAGTTCACAGATTTTTTTTTATAAAAGACTAAGGATCTATTCATAGGTGAGGGAGGCCTCTAACCAAGTCCAACTAGGTTCTAGAATTTTCCAGGTTTAGTTTGGCTGAATTTGGATAAGATTTGGACCTAGTTTGGCTCCCTTCTTTTGATTTGGTTTGATCCAGAAGAGAGGAGGTGTAAGATTCCTCCCCAGTCCCTCAAGATGTCTAGTTTCTTTCCCTGTAATCAATCCCCTTTTCAGAATAATAAAAGATCTTGTTTCTACCTGTTTTGGCCTAGAGAGAGAAAATATTCTAGAGAGAGGTAACTCAATTTTTAGATATCTTTGGATGGAAAAATATCCACAGAAGTTTAAAAAGAATTTCCTAAGGTGCATTAGAAATAAATTACAATCTGCTCAAAGACCTTAGCCTAAGGGTCCACATTTTCTGAAAATTTTGGATTAAGATTTTGAGGGACCAATAAGATTAATCCAAATGTAGGGAGGAGATAAATTGAAGAAATAAAGAAAAACCCCCCCAACATGAGTAAATACTCACATAAGATGAAGAGTGGACTAAGGACCAAAGGAAACATTAAAAAAAATAAAATTTTGACACCTCAGAGTGGGGATTCTCCCTCATGAAGGAGGCGCCTTTTTTCTCATCATTGCTTTTCAATTTTAAATCAATTAAGTGAGATATTTCATCTCTCCTTTCTCCTATTTCATCTCTAGTTTCAAAAAGTAAGCTGAACTAACCCAAAAATGGTCAAAAATTGACCAAACTGATCTGGAAAATTCTAGAATCAGTTTGCTTGGTTTGAGGCTCACTTTTTCCTATAAATAGAAGCCTCCCCCTTTGTAAAAGCTTAATAGTGTTTCTGCACTGTTACTCTACTCCTACTACCCAGAGCCAATTACATTAAATTCTCTTGATAATTCAATTATTTTTGACTAAATCCTCTCCAAAGAAATTGGTGGCCTGTCTTGATCCAAACAAGAGTAGAACCCTCAATCCCTCAAGCCAAAGGAAAGCTTACAAAACTCTATGTAAGCTAAAATTTCTACTTTTTAATTTCAAATCTATGGTTTTTTTATTTCCTTATTTTTTTATTTAGTTGATTAAAGTGAATCCTGATGTTATGCCTTGATGAAAAGGCTACCCCCTTCTCTTTCTTAAGAATTCAGCCTTTCTTTATCCTAGAATGAGTAACAAATAAATTGATTAAACTTTTCTTATTGTTTACACTCTCTAGAAAGTGAAAATTGAGTAGATTAGAGTACTTTACTTCAAATTGGGATTAATTTTAAATTCAAAATAGAATGTTAAAATTTGAAAAATGGTCAGTCATACAAAGGAGGTTATGGTAAAATTTTCTTGAATTTTGTGAAAAATAAAGTTTATTTTTATGTTATTCTAAAAGAGTAATCCCCACCGTTATTTTTATTGAATTTGATTTCTATGCATAGAAAGATGCATAATGGAAATTTTTTATTATAAAAGTGTTATTTTCATTGAATTTAATTTCTATGCATGGAAAGATGCATAATGGAAATTTTTTTATTATAAAAGTGTTATTTCTATTGAATTTAAATTCTATGCATAGAAAGATGCATAATGAAAATTTTTTATTATAAAAGTGTTATTTTCATTGAATTTTATTTCTATGCATGGAAAGATGCATAATAGAAATTTTTTTAATTATAAAAGTGTTATTTTAATTGAATTTAATTTCTATGCATGGAAAGATGCATAATAGAATTTTTTTATTATAAAAGTGTTATTTTCATTGAATTTAATTTCTATGCATGGAAAGATGCATAATAGAAAAAGAAAATTATTAAAGTGTTATTTTCATTAAATTTAATTTCTATGCATAAAAAGATGCATAAAGAAATTCTTTTTATTTTAAAAGTGTTATTCCTATTAAATTAATTTTATGCATAAATAGATGCATAAAAGGATTTTCTTTTATATAAAAATGTTATTTCCATTGAAGTTGGATTTTATGCATAAATAGATGCATAAAGAATTTTTTATATCAAAATTAGATTTCTCTTTAATTCTATGTTTAATTTCTATGAGTATTTGATAAGTGAATAAGTAAATACTCTGAGAGAGGAATTTCTAGCGTTTTATATTCACTCGGATTATAAAGAGAAAATTCAGGAAATCTATCGAAGTCGAAATATTCAGATAAATGATTAATTTATTTCTCATCAGAATTCGTGATTAATTTAGAAATCAGTTAAGTGAATATTTAATGAATGAAATTCAGTAAAATAGTAACTGAAATATCACACCCTTTTTGAGAAAGATAGTTTAGAAAGAACCTTATCAGACTCGAACCCTGAATAAGACTATGACTAAGACCAAACTCTTTCGTTAGTTTCGAGAAAAGAAGATGTGACCAGTTCAAGAAAATACACTCAAATCTCCCACCAAATCTGAAACTAAGTTAAGACCCTTCGAATTGATCCAAGGATCATGGTTACAGAATTCGAGGAATTCTGTTTTGAAATTCAGTATTACGATTATGAAGTTTTGGGGATACTGATTTAAGATATACTCATTGTATTCAAGAGAAAATCAAACTGAAAACTTGCATAGAAACCCTGTTTTCTTAAAGGACTTACGCCGCCTGCTGGAGGGAGCATTTGGTATGTGTTTTTCTAAGAGAAGTTTAGTTGCAACCAGCTCTGGCAGGGAGTGTTCAAAGGACAGCTCACGCATCAAAGCCTACCCAGGTCTTAACAAGCCTCGATACGGTTAAAATGGTGCGCTTCTGGTACAATGGACGAGGGCCGATGAAGCGGTCTCCCTGAGTGAAGTGCCAGGACACCTAAGGAGGATCCTGGAGGGTTCTGACCAGGCGATGCATGGGCTCGTGGTGCCTAGGACACCCATGCATATGTCGTGGGAAGATTTGTATGATAGACCAATGATTATTGTATTCTGTTACTAGATCTCGTTTGCTGACCAGCTGGTCTCAACGGAGAGTCCAGAGTGA
Source organism: Cibotium barometz (assembly GCF_041138505.1). Lineage (NCBI taxonomy): Eukaryota > Viridiplantae > Streptophyta > Polypodiopsida > Cyatheales > Cibotiaceae > Cibotium > Cibotium barometz. Next base: position 18,690,948 of record NC_141104.1, read on the forward strand.
TACTATTTTTTTTAAGAAACAAGGACTGGATGGAAATTTTGAGTTATGAATGTTGCCGCCTAGTGAAAGGATGGAGGAGGCTGTGCTGACTTGGCATTTGGCCATCAACACGTGCGAGATGGATGTGAAGATTAGCATTACGCACTACTCAGGACCCTTACTTGGGACACATTGTGGGCCTAAACCCTTTTTTATTTGGGTGGTGATAGTAGCAGTGTAGGTCTCTTTTCTCAACCCCCACACCCCACACCCCTCCCATCAAGAAGAGAGCTCTCGTTGAATCGTGCTTACTCGCACATATAGCAACTCCTTCTCCACCTTATCCTCTTCCACACACAAGTAGGCAGACACACAGAGAAAAACGAGAGATAAAAAAGAACAATTGAAAAACAAAATAAGATAAGACTCATCTCTTCCAAAGCTCGATCATGCGCACAAGAAGAAGCGAGAGAGAGAGAGAGAGAGAGAGAGAGAGAGAGAGAGAGAGAGAGAGAGAGAGAGAGAGAGAACGGATTGCTCTAATAACAATGTCATGTTGCCCATAACCATCACCATCACCGTAGCATAAGAGGGCAAGGAGCTCTAGTCACCACCTAGCCATAGAGGGGAGTGTGGCTAGGAGGTAGGAAGAGCCCGTGAAGATAAGCATTATGCACTATTCGCGGGACCCTTATTTGGGACAACTTGTGGGCCTAAACCCTCTTATCTTTGTCTTTACATATAACAAGTATAAGAGGGGATAATCATGGAGGGAATAAATCTCCATGCCCTTTTACAAGTTTACATGACCATGCTTGCATAGCTCTCTCTCATATTCACAATCACAAGACATTAATAAAAAAATCACAAGACATTAAAAAACAACATAACTTATCTTTCCTACTTCTCTTAAGTCACCATAATGAATGAGAAATCAAGAAATGTTTTAAGAGTTCTACACATCAAGAAGGCTCAAAGAAGTGGCTACATCTAAGATCGAGCACACATAGTGGTTGTCCTTTTTCCAAAAAGATGGAAAGATTAGAGTATGTGTTAACCTCCTCAAAAAGGTTAATGCCACTGCAGTTCGCGGATCACTACTCCTTACCTTACATCGACCACATGTTGGAAAGAGTCATCAGAGAGAGCAGAAGCTTATAGCTTCTTGGATAGCTTCTCTAGCTCTATGACCAAAAATAATGATCGACCCATCCGATCAATAAAAGACCCATCTGATCAATAAAAGACAACATCCGATCAATAAAAGACAACATTTGCTACAGAATGGGGAAGCTACATGTATCATGTCATGCCATTAAGCTTGACCAATGCCCCTCACACCACCTTCTAATGCTTGATGTGTATAGCCTTCAAGGATCTCCTTCAAAAAGACAAGAATCTCCTTCAAAAGATCCTAGAGATATTCATTGACAATCTCTGCATACACTTAAAGTGGAAGGAGCATCTTACTCATCTTCCACTAGTCTTTGAGAGATGTTGACTCTACCATATGTCGTTAAACCTACTCAAATGCCAATTCTTGGTCAAACATGATGTCATCCTTGGACATATCATCTCCATGAATGGCATTCTATAGATGAGAGCAAGATCCATGTGACCTTAGAGTTTCCCATACCACCCATCTGAAAAGATGCAGGGGAGAAGAGAGCTTGAGCTCTTGCAAGCACACACACACTCACAAAACCCTAAAAGAGCACACACAAGGTGAGAGGCTGAAAATCTTCTTCTTCTTCACACAACACTCAAAACACCATATACAAAAATAAGAGTTCCCACCACCATATGAAAAGGTACTCAACCAAATACATACTAGGGTTCTCTATAGTGTGAACCCAACTAAATAAGCTGGTGCTATAACTATGCCAATCTCTAGAATAGCTGTCACACAGCCTGTCATCCCACTGGTCGCATATCACCCATGATCTCACCAACCATGCCAGTGGTGTAAGTGTGGGGCCTATCCCCCAGGCGGGTCATTAGTGTCCACCGCCTCACTAGATGAGCTCAAAATCTCAACACTCCCCCTCGAGCTCAACTCCATCTCACGTACACCAAGCGAAGCCCTGAATTTGCGGAGCTTCTCTGTACCCAATGCTTTGGTGAAGATGTCAGCGACCTGATCTTGTGTGCTGACATAAACAAGGTCAACCTCTCCTGTGCCAAAACCTTCTCTCTGACAAAATGGTAGTGGACCTCTATATGCTTCGTGCGAGCATGAAAAACTTGGTTCCTGGCCAACTGTATACTCCTAATGTTGTCACAGAAAATGACAACTTGTCTATCCACCACTGATAGACAATAAATTTGCAAGTAGCTTTCTCAACCAAGCTACCTCACATGCTGCCATAGTAGCAGCACCTCTGTACTCGGCCTCTATACTGGATAGAGCAACCGTAGGCTGCTTCTTGTGCTGCTCCAAGTCACATCAGCACTCCCCAAAGAAAACATGAAGCCACTAGTAGATCTTCTATGTGAGATACTATCAGCCCAATCAGCATCTATGTACCCATGTACACATATCTCTGTCCTAGTTTCATAAAATAGTCCACAATGCAAAGTAGACCTCACATACCTCAGTATGCGTCTCAATGCATCCAAATGCGGCTTCCGAGGAACCTGCATAAACTGACTCACCAACCCAACAGCATAGCCCAAATCTGGCCTGGTGATCGTCATGTAGATCAAGCTTCCTACTATGTGCCTATACATAGTAGGATCCTCCAAAATCTCTCTTGAATCTGCACTCACCTTGCCATTCTGATCCAATGACACTGACATAGGCTTATATAGCCTGTCATACCGTACTAGGACAACATGTCCAAGCCATACCGTCTCTGCAGTAATCCAATACCATGTGGTGACCTAATCACCTCAATGCCCAAGAAATATTTGAGCTCCCCCAGATCCTTCATCTCAAACTTCTGCCTAAGCAAGATCTTTACATCAAAGATCTCTGCATCATGGTCCCCCGTAATAATGATCATGTCATCTACATAGATGACAACAAGCACAACCCCTCTATCATCACTGTGTCTCACATATAGCGAGAAATCTGCATTGGCTACATGAAAGCCAATAGTGACAAGATATTCAGAAATCTTGTCAGACCATGCTCTTGGTGCTTATTTTAAGCCATACAAGGCTTTCTTCAACTTGCAAACATGCTCGGGGTGACTCACATATACACCTCTTCCTACAAATCCCCATGCTCTTGGTGCTTATTTTAAGCCATACAAGGCTTTCTTCAACTTGCAAACATGCTCGGGGTGACTCACATATACACCTCTTCCTACAAATCCCCATGCAAGAATGCATTCTTTACATCCATCTGATGTAAAGACCATTGCTTTGACGCAACCAATGCTATCACAACTCTCTGTTGCCATCTTGGCAACTGGGCTGAAAGTTTCCTCATAATCAATGCCATATGTTTGCGCATATCCTTTGGCTACCAATCTAGCCTTGTATACCTGCTTATGCTTCCATCACTGTTATGTTTTACTTTGTACACCCACTTGCATCCAATGGCTTTCTTGCCTTCAGGCAATTGCACTAAATCCCAAGTCTCATTTCCATATAGTGCATCCATCTCCTCATCCATAGCTTTCTCCATACACACATTTCCAACAACATCCTCATCAATGCATGTGGGCTCTACAACCTACACAACTTTTGCCATGTATGCATAGTGATGTGCCACATAACCATCATAGGTAAACCTATGCATAGGATTCTTCACTCTCCCAGATCTTCGCAGCTTTGCATTCATGGCTTCCATAGCCTTCTTTACACGAGGTGTTCTCATAGCTGGCTTCCATAGCCTTCTTTACACGAGGTGTTCTCATAGTTGGTATCCCAAGATCCTCATCAAGGCTCATCTCTGAGCCATAGACTCTCCATCAACATGAGAATGCCCTGTAAAAATGTCAGGCATACACTCCATGGTCTATGAACTGAACCACTAGATGAGGACTCTCCTGGTCCACTCAAAGACTGTGATTGCTGACTTGCATTCTGTGCAACCACATTTCCACTCACATCTGCCCCAACAGCTTCTTTTTCAACAGCATACCAGCTGCTCATCTCATAAAAAACAACATCCCTGCTTACCCTCCTCAACTCACGTGTAGCAGGGTTATAACACTTGTATCCCTTTTGCTCAAGGGAATACCCAATAAACACACATTTTTCAGCTTTTGGATCTAGCTTAGTTCTCAGCTCATCTGGCACATGCACATATGCAATGCATCCAAAGACTTTCAGATGAGACAAATCAGGTTTTCTGCCGGTAAACCTCTCCTCTGGAGTTACATCATGTATGGCTGCTATGGTAGCTAGACAAGCATAAAGATAGAGTAGAAAAGCAAGAGCAAGACAACATCTACACAATGGGAGAGTGTGTTGTATCATGAGAGAACAAACTAACTTATATACAAGGCCATAAGTGTTCGCATAGTTAAACTGGTCAATCGGGCATGCAAGGCTCATAAGTGACCTATTGCTTCTACAATGCTTAATCTCATAAAATATGCATAAAGTACATTCACAAGGGATTCATCCTAGCTTGCTACCACATGCTCTTAAAGTGGAAAGAATTGGCATGTGTTCCATTGCCGGACCATTACAGGCCCCTATCCAATCTGTAGATTTAGACACACCATTGAGTCATATCTTTGATTGCACATCCTTTCGGTGTGTTTGTCTTTTCTTTTTGATGAAGACTATTAGTGGTGACATCTGTTAATCCCAAAATGGGTTAACATTCCTCCATTCATGATGTCAATTGTATCCTCGTGATCAAGCAGAAGACTTTGTTATGCAGAGAGCTAAGAAGTTGTTATTGTCCTTGATCCTAACAAAATGCTTAATGGTCATTGTTCCTTCGAGAAAGGCTTGTCAAGCTAGTGATGAGACGGGGTGGATAATTACTTTGTTCTTTTTTTTCTCTTTTTTGCTCGCTTCTTTATTTTTTGAAATTACAAGTAGGATTATTACAATGTTTGTTATTATTGAGGTTAGCAGGATTCGGGTTATTAGCAATGGAGGAGAAGAGATGGGGAGTTCGGAGCTCAATTCTTCATTTGATACATTGAAGCAATGTAACATAATAGCTTGCATTCTTCATCCCATGTGCTTTTTTTCAAGTGTATTTAAGTGCTCTTACATAAGCAGAGATATAATCAAGTACACGCCGGTGAGTCATCTAGTGCTTTTGAAGTCAAAACCAATAGAGAGGCTAATGAAAGAATTTAATTGACTGCAAGGCTAATGGAGAACATTTCACCATTCATGAGGGTGGAATGTGGGGTTCTATAAATAGTGAAGATATATTGTTAAGGGTGCCACATTGTTAAGTGTCACGTAGGCTGTAATGCCTGTGGTGACCGACGGCAGACCGGATGGCCATGTCCGGGGTTCAGTGGGAGAGGATGCCCATGCGGAGTCATGGGCAGCCAGGCTAGTGTGGACGGCAGGCCACACACTATATAGCCTGGGGGATGAGGGGCAATCCTCATTCTTCCTCTATGGCTGGGTGGTGAGCCAGAGGCCGTCCCCTCTTGTGGTAACGCCCGTAGCGGCGTTACGGGAATGTAACACTGGTATCAGATCAGAGCGTGGTTCGATGGGATTGTCAGAGCCCGCGCGTGACCGGGGGACCGGAGCCCACTCGATGGTTTTCGACCATTCGTCTCCCTATCCTTATCTCGAATGGAGGGTGTGGAGGGAGGCGGCCATGGAAGAATGGAGGGGAAGAACTCTCTCTCTCTCTCTCTCTCTCTCTCTCTCTCTCTCTCTCTCTCTCTCTCTCTCTCTCTCTCTCTCTCTCTCTCTCTCTCCGTCACACAGCAAGCAGCATTGGAGGTAAGCAATTTGTGTATTTTGCTGCGTTGAAGCTTGTGTGCAAAAGAATTAAAAAAAAAAATCGTTTTCTGTGTGGAAAGGGCGGCACAGCCCCACTGTCTGTGACTTGCGTTGAGTGTGGGGGAAGGCGAACAGCAGCCCCGTACCTCACAAGGGGGGGGGGGCTTGCCTTGGAAACGCGAGTTGGGAAACGCACGGTGACTTGCTACAAAACCCTTACAAGCCCGAGCCCGCCCCTGCCACGGACGGCAGCGAACCGACCCATCTCTGCAAGCTCTACTTTACAGTCGCCTCGTCAGAGAATACCACTCTCACTGTGTGTAGAGCCTGGAGGGGGGCGAAGAGCAGCCCCCAGCGAACACTAGCCCCACCAGCCTGGGGGGGCGAAGACTTGACGGATGACCTGGGGGGGGCGAAGACTTGCTGGAATTATGCTGGAGCCTGCTTTGACGTGGGGCGAAGAGCAGCATTAGCCCACCAGCCCCACGGCTGCGTTGAAGAGCTGGGGGGGGCTTGTCTTGTAAAGGCGAAGAACAACCCAACGAAAGCCACGACTGGCGTGCTGGCTGTATAAGGGGGCACCTGTGCTGCGTAGCCAGCCAGGCCGGCCAGCCAGCCAAGCAGGCGGCGGCGGCGGCGGCCAGCCAGCCAACCAGGCGGCGGCGACGGCTGCGGCGGCCAGCCCACGCCGGCCAGCCAGGGGCGGCAGCGGCTAGCCACCAGCCCAAACGCCACGAGACAAAGAAAAAAAAGAAAAAGAAAAAGAAAGAGTTAAAAACTATTTTTTCTTTTATTTATACTTTATTATTCATTTTTATGCAATTAAAAATGAGGAAATTTCAAATGAATCCTCTCGCAGAAGGGGAGGAAAGTTAATCCCGGCAAGGCACAGCCTCTCGACAATTTTTATTTTTTTATGAACACTCTGGGAGCGTAGCCTCACCAGATTTCAATTTACACTTTTGCGAGCGTCGTCTTGCTAGAGTTAAAGTTTTGTTCGGACAAATTTGTGTTTGTTATGTGGTGACAAACAAATGTGTTCTTCTGTAGACATCCCACGAAACAAACCCAACACAGCCGTCGTGCCGTGTGGCCGTAGTGCCTGTTTTCCACGAGAGAGACCCACCGCACACGGCCGTAGCGTCGCGTGTAAGAGAGACAAATCCCACGGCCGTAGTGCCGAGTTCTTCGAGAAAAAGACGTTCTATGGCCGTTGTGCCTAGTGAACAAGTCTAAGACCGTAGCACCTCGAGAATAACACATGTGGTGATCACACATTTGGTTCAGAGAAACTAAATTTAAGCTGAGCATAGACTTAGTGTTGACCATCAAAGTCACGTAGTTTGGCTAGTGTAAATCTAAAACTGTGGTGTGTTTACTTGGGCTAAGAAGACTGGCAATGGCGTCAGTTGTGCCCAAATTAGACGGAGTGCTTATCACGAGAAATCAAGGTAAGCCTAATTGAGCCGTAGTGCTCATAACCCTTCACAATCTTTTAACAGATGCTCGAAGATTGTGATAAACTTTGGCAAATGAGAACCATGTACAAGCGTAGTCTTGATGTGGTATGCCTTGTGTCCAAACAAGTTGCTTACTGTTTGTAGCAACAAGCGAGTCTTGGCCCGTAGAGGCAAGCTGGCCCTTGTTGGTAGTAACAAAATAGTATCACTACTTGGGCCTAGAGAGTAGTGGAGCTAGTTTGATTTAGTCACGTAGATTACCTTGTAAAAGTAATCCCTAAAGTGTGTATTACTTGGGATAAAGGCGCTAGCAGTGTTGCTAACAGTACTCAATTTGGTTTATCTAGGAGTACTAATCTGAGGGATTAGCATACGCCTAGATAATAATAGCAGATTTAGGATTGATTTGTAGAAATCAAAGGTAAATCTGAAGGGGTATAGTCTTGAGATGTAATGCTCAATGCCCTTATACAAGTTGAGCGAAGAGAACTGTTCTTAAACTTACTAGCATGGTTTTCTCTTCTTTTTATTGCCATGCGTCGACATCCCACTGCTCGAGAGTTTGTGGTGATCTTTCGAGGGGGGAAAGAGCCTTTTTATATGTCACATCAATTGGTTTGGTGGTAATTTGATGGTATGGGACATCAAATTCTCACGGAATCGATTGTAGTCTTGGTGGAATGGGACACCAAGGCTTGTGCATGTAACTTGACTCTTTGGCAGGTGTGTATGTATACTTGTCTGTAGTGATAAAGTGTGCAAGATAAAATTTGAACTTTGAAAATTACCAAATATAGCCATAAGTTGGGATAAAACCCAGTTACAAAATTCGGAGAAGCTCTAGGTAGCAAGACCATGATGGTGTACTAGTGCTAACAGAGTGATTTAGTTCCGGAGTGATCCAAATCTAGAGGTTAGCAGTAAGACTAGTTTGGTTGGACAGTTTCATGCATGGGGGACGCCCTATAGCATTTTGCAAGCGTAGTCTTGCCTATGTTCAACATAAGTGTGCGATTGTGAGCACATTTTAGTTGCTTCCATATGAATTTGGAAAATATATTACTTTCCTACATAAGCAATTGTAATATTGCATGACAGGCTATTTTGCTTACAAAGTTCATGTGCGTGTAAACCCTATAAGTCGTATGACCCCTTGGGAAATGGGTGGAGCATTTCCATGGATTTCATTACCGGTTTACATGGCAATAGTGAGTAGTATCTCACTCCAGATGAGCCTGGTTGTTGTTAGTATCGGATCCGACATATGAAGTGTACATAAACTCGGGCTGAGTTAGGATAAATCCTACTGTATCTGGTGAGTTTTGACTTAACCGGAGTGTTAAGAAGTAAACTCAAAGTCTGGGGCTGAATCGGAGTGTTCGGAGGCAGACATATCTTTTGTTAAATCGGAGAATTTAGCAAAAGATGAGCTTAGGGTGAACCATGGTACCCAGGAAAAAAGCTCTTCACACTAAAATAGTGCACAATGATTTTAGGGTGATAAAAATCCATCGCAGGAATGTTTTACAACTTTCCATAGATGATAGATGAAGACCATGTACTTTACGGAGTTAAAGTACATAGGTGGTGACTTCGGCGCCACATTTTTTGTAGGAAGTCACCAGTGGTGTGGTTAGGTCAGCCGAGACTCCACAAGACGTATGCACTAGTTTTTAAGTTGACCTCTATGATAAGGACGTCCAAAAATTCGTGTTGTAATACCAGAATTGTACTGCAATGTGCAATGGAGGGGTCAATTTGTGTAGTCACTTTTTAGCAGCAAGTGACTTAAGCATCTTGTTATAGATGGTTGTATATGGTACTCCCACTCGGGGGAGGTACGCCATTGGGTACGGAGTTACTCACAGACTAGTATGGAGTTACTAGTGTGATGATAGTGGGTACGTAGTTACTCACTACTAATACATAGCTGCTAATAAAATTAAGATCCTCGAGTGAAATACTCTAGATCAACATTTTAAATTACCGAACCACAATCCATGAGTATCGAGGTACTCATAAATATGTTGACGTTGCTCAAATCGAGGGACCGATTTGTTCGATGGTATGGAATAAGCAAGGGAGAAGTAACTTAAAAGTTACATATCACTAGTCCTAGTGAGTTGTCAAGGTCATACGTAGTTTGATGATCCCCTCTACCTATCAGACAACATTCAAATTTGCAAGCCCTGGCATTTAATCCGTAGTGATTATGAGTTTGGTGTGAGATATGGTTATGAAGTTCTTACAAGAGTACTTGTTTATTTGCTTGTCATTGGTTATAGCTTGGTAGAGATTGCCACCTGTAATGGGTAGGTAGCTTTGCCGCTATAATGAGGAGGCAGCAAATAATGTTCTCATAGTTATACTTCATACCAACACCAAACAGGGATAGGATGAAATTCCTAAGTTCATCATCACGAAGTACTGTGATGTTTGCATTTATATTGAATGTATGATGTAATGAGACATTGGGCTTGTGTAATTACCATCAATTATCTAGCAACCTATGGCTTCGCAGCATCAAGCTCAGTCATTATCTGTGGATTGATAATGTGGTTATTAGTAGTTTGGAATTTTTCTTGATTGATGGTACAACCCACCCAAATGATTCATAAGTGTGTAACCGCTTATGAAGGGTAATAATATGCAACAATGAAGCACTTTGTTACAAGTGTGAAACCACTATCTGTTGCAAAGCAGTTTATCAATAGTACCACCATATGTGCGTAGACACTATACCACATCTTCGTTGCAAGATGTTGAAAAGTTTCTTGGAAGGACTCAAGAATATAACATATGATATTAAACACGGTCTAGATTTGTTCTTGGACCTATGACACTAGCGCGTAGTCCGCTTGAGAGTAGAGTTTTTGAGGACAAAAACCTTTCTTGAGGGATATCCTCAAATATCACATAAACTGGAATAGTTGTGTGAGTCCAGACAATACTTGAAAGGATGTGTCTGGTAATAGCAACAAAGAGTTGTAAGTGATTGGATGTAACTCCAGACACCCGTAGTGGTGCAAAATCTTTATCAAACATCTCCACATACTATATGGTCCCCGCATATATAGTATGGCATAAGAGATAGGAAGTTTGATTGTTATATTTGAATGGAAATTTTTAAAAGTTACATTTACTCTGAGTTAGAGTGGAGTTTAACCATCCGTAGATTGATGGTAGTTAGAAACTCAACAAGATTCTAGAGCATATGCTTGTGCAAAGATGTTACTCTAAGAGAGAAAGTATCTCTCAGCTTTGGAACTAATCCTTGTGATGCATGATTAGATTGGCTCTAGTTTATTTCTCCGATGGCCGTAGAGCTTTCCAACGAGAAGTTTTAAAAAGTTGGTGATGCAACATGGTAGCGTAGTCTACAAATATCTAGTAGTATAGTCTAAGAACTTATGCTACTAAAATGCTCTCCAGTACATTAGCTTCTGTGCTAATGACATGATGCAAAATAAGGCATGAAATTTGCCTTAAGATTTTGGTTGAAATACCAAATCGGCTTGTGTGAGCATGATCCTGTCTTTACAGAGGTCTGGCGTGCTGTACGCGTACGCACTTTATCACAGCGGCGCCCACCTTCCTCGCCGGCACATAATGCTAGTCCGGAGAAACTGGCCGTAGGTGCGGCGGGTAGCGAGGCGAGAGTTAGTCCGGAGAGGCTAGCCGAGCCTTCGGGGTATAGTTTTGATAGTCCAAGTGCGGGTCATCTTGGATTCAGAAGACCTATGCACTAGTAAAAAGGTAATTTTATTGGCCTAGTTTGTTTAAGAACGTCCAAACTTATGTGCTGAAATGCAGTAAGTGCCAGGTCAATAAACATGAACGTCTTAAGGTTGGAGGACTACTCCATCCCCTGGAGATTCCTCAAGAGAAATGGGAAAGCATTTCCATGGATTTCATTACCGGTTACCCAAGACGAGTCGAGGGAATAACTCGGTGGGGGTAGTAGTGGACAACTAAAATGGCAAAGTTTATTGCCACGAAGAAAATTGTTAAAACGCCAGAGTTGGCAAAACTCTTTATTGAACATCTCTACAAGCTATATGGCCTGCCCGCAGATATAGTGTCGGATAGAGATAGAAAGTTCAATTGTCATTTTTGAAGGTGACAATTGAAGGGAAGTCTTCAAAAAAGTTGGATACTACTCTGAGTATGAGTATGGTAGATCATCCGGAGTCTGATGGTCAAACTGAAAAAGTTAACCAAATACTCGAGGATATGTTGCGTTCTTATGTAAGTAAGCAATCAAATTGGGAAGAATATTTGCCCATATTGGAGTTTGCTTATAACAACTCCAAGCATTCAGCGATTGGATTTACACCATTCATGTTAATGTATGGATTCCAGCCGAGATCTCCGATGGCTGTAGGCCTGGAAAAGGAGAAGATTCAATCTGTCAAGGAGTTCCTTGATAAATGAATGATATGCTCAAAGCTGCACGCGAGAGCATCCGTAGCGCACAGGATCGCGCTAATACATTTGCCGATAAAGGACGCAGACAAGTGACCTTTGCAGAAGGTGACTTTGTATTTTTAAAGGTTCCTGCGCAGTCAGCAACCATGCAAACGAGAAAGTGTGATAAACTTTCTCCTAGATATTGCGGTCCTTTCAAGGTCCTTAAGAAGATTGGGGACGTAGCCTACAAACTTGAGTTACCGGAGAGTTCTCAAGTTCATCCTGTCTTCCATGTTAGTAAACTGAAGAAATCAGTTCACGGGTTAGAGAACGTAGTTTCTCTAGATATTTTGGTGGAATTGATCACTCCACCAAAGATACCACATGAACCGGAAAGGATTCTTGGGTATCGAGACAGACAAACCCGACATAAAGTGTACCACAAGGTACTTGTTAAATGGACAGATAGGGATGAGGAGGTGGCAACCTGGGAACGCCTTAGTGCAATTTCCAAAAGGTTTCCCCAGTTTGTTTTCGAGGACGAAAACTCTTCTTAAGGGGGGGGGTAATGTCACGTAGGCTGTAATGCCTGTGGTGACCGACGGCAGACCGGATGGCCATGTCCGGGGTTCAGTGGGAGAGGACGCCCATGCGGAGTCATGGGCGGCCAGGCTAGTGTGGACGACAGGCCACACACTATATAGCCTGGGGGATGAGGGGCAATCCTCATTCTTCCTCTATGGCTGGGTGGTGAGCCAGAGGCCGTCCCCTCTTGTGGTAACGCCCGTAGCGGCGTTACGGGAATGTAACATTAAGGGTGCCACATTGTTGGCAAGGTTTTGGGTTGTCAAATAGAGTAGGAAGTAGTGTGGTTTATATTAGTTTTTAATTCTTGATGTGCCATTGATGTATTTGGCCATGCCACAATCATTGTACATATGCTCTAGTTCATAGTGTTCAATGGATTTCTACATTGTTATTTCTTTTATTTAATTTATTTTATTATTTCTTGTATTTTTTTTCTCCAAGGAAATAAAATGAATAGCCCCAACAAAATGAAGAACACAGGAAATGAAATGAAGAGCAACCGATACTTGAATTATCTTTGCGTCATGCCAAATCATGTTAATATCATGGGTGATGTCGTTATAAATATTAAAACGTTTGGTGTACATTGACGTATGTTTGGGGACTCCAATGCTTGTTACAATTGGTTTGTATAGAAGGGTGATTCTTGGGTTACTTACGCTTTGGCAAATGTGTGTGTGGTGATGGTTTGTATACTTATGGAATATTTTTTACCAATTTATTGTTGGTTATTTTATAGGTAAAGACATTTTGATTTATTTTAGAAGTTCAAATTTATCTAGACTTGACCTTTATTACTTTGTAAAGTGTGATATGCTTCTAGCCTAAATTTATGAACACCCTATTTTGACAGAGTGTCGTGCAATCATAGTCTCACTACCACGAGATTTCACAGTCATGTGAAGCTTTTAAACTTTATAATCTTTAAAGCTTATTGTTACCATAAGCTTTTAAACTTTATAATCTTTAAAGCTTATTGTTACCATAAGCTTTTAAACTTTATAATCTTTAAAGCTTATTGTTACCATAAGCTTTAAAATATAACCTTCAAAAGGATTATGATCCAAAACCTTTAAAAAATTTATCTCTTAAGCCTCAAAATTCCTCATAGAGCTAAAATAATAATAATAGGGAGAGAGCTCTACCAAAATTCCAGCTTGCTGAATATTTGCATGAAAATTTCAAAAACGTTTATGTCCACTCTTTGAAAATTGGAAAGCCTCTTGTTGCAAGTAATATTTTTTGGGCATTACCAAAGGAAACAACAACCAAAAATTTTTGGGGGTGCTCTTGATCGCAAGTTCCTCATCACATCAAGCTTTCAGCATGATTTTTGGACACTTTAACAGATTCTAAGTGCCTTTAAAAATCTTGCCAAGGTCAACCAAACTCAAGACTCTTGACCACACTCATAATTCATTTGGAATTGGAGTAAAGGACGGTGCTAAGATCAGCCTTTTGACAAATTTTAAACCTGAATTCAACATAGTTCAAGAGCTAAGTTTTTAGTCTTTATTTATTTATCTGTATTATAAATTTTATTTTTTTTATTTTTTTTATTTGCAATGTCCAATTTACCTGCATAACCCACTATGCAAGAGAAAAGTTTTGCACTTCAAGAGCAAAATTGCAAAAGTGAGCATGAACTCCAATACGAGATAAAGCAACATATGAAGCATTCTAAGCACAAGCATGACTTTTCACCCTGACGCGAAGGAAAGTGATCATGTTGTGTCAAAGCTAATTTGCGTGTCCAGAGTCCCAACCAAAAAGACTCATGGATTATCCAAAAGGCGTTCACTTTCCAGAACCATGATGCAAGAAAGACGCACGAGTACTTATTGCATGGCTCACACAACCGAGATGACTATTTTTTTGTGAAAAAATCTCGAAAAAGGAAAAAATTAATGTGCTTGTAACCATTTGATTGAAAGTGTTGCTTTGTGGTGGAATGTGATCAAGCAGGGCAAACATCGACCTACAACATGGAAGGAGTTCCAAAAACTTTTAAAGAAGCATTTTCTTCCTTCTCAATATACAAGGCTAGAGCTCGTCCACGATGGGATACTTTACGCCAGGTTGAGAAAGAGAATGTCCAAGCTTACATCAATAAATTCTGTGATATTCTATTACATGTTCAAGTGATCAAGAAGGTCAAAGAAAGAGAGCAAAGAAGAAAATTCATTTCCAATCTTAAGCCTACTATTATTCATCCTCCTCATAGTGTTACTTTTACTATGGATCTTGCTCTAAATTTTGAACGCAAAACTTCTATTTCTAGAGATTCAAGAATGCAAGAAAAGTCTTTTACAAATTCTTCTAAACCATCTTTTCCTTCGAACAATTTTGATAAATCTAGGATGCATAAGGGTAAAGAAAGAAGATGTTCAAATAGACAATAACAACAAACCCTCAAATGGTCAACTAAAGAACCATCCATCAAGTGTTTCAAATGTCACAAAGAGTGTCATCTTACACCAAACTATCTAGAGAAGAAAAAGAACTATCATGTGTATGAGAATCCACCTCTTATGAAGGCAAGGAAGAAGTTTTGATTTCAGATACTATCATTGACCAAAAGATTACATCGACTCGTACTGAAAATCGATATATCAAATTCTTGGTGACTTTTCAAAATCATTCTCGTGAAGATGCAAGATGGATACTTAAGAAATATTTTCGTACCTTCCTTGAGATCCTCCATTCTTGTTAGCAAACCTACAATTGAGGACAAATCAAGCAAAAGAAAATGTTATGAGAATATATTTTAAGCTCTTAAAAATATCATTTTACCCTTAGATAATTTACGTATGTTCGGGACCTCCAATGTTTGTTACAACTAGTTTATATAGAAAGGTGATTCCTCGGTTACTTACGCCTGGCATATATATGTGGTGATGATTTACATACTTTGAAATATTTTTCTATCAATTTATTATTGATTATTTTATAGATAAAGAGCATTCAAAAGATTGAGAAGCATGCGCACAATATTATTTGTTGGCACACATTTTTGTAAACAAGCTTTGTATATAAATGTACTAGATTGTGCACATTTTGATTTATTTTAAAAGTTTAGATTTATTAAGCTTAGACTTAAACTTTAATAAAATGTGATATGCTTTAACCTTAGCCTCAATTTATGGACACTCTATTTTCAGCATAAGAGATTCTTGAATATGTTGAACTTGGTGGTTTTTGATGTGTTGATTAGGTTGAATAATATATTTTCTTGAAAGTCTCTATTTTCCTAGAAGTGGATCCGTGTCAAGGAGATTGTTTAATAAGTAGTTTTTACTCTAAATTTATACTCATTAAAATGAAGGACATGGCCTAACAACAAATGAGTAGAGAGCAATGTGGCTAAAAACTTTATGTACACTACCACACACATAACATCTTGCTATGAGAGTAGAGCAAAAAGAGAGTAGGAAACAAGTTTAAGAATATCACCCAAGAATGGAGTCCCTCAATCTCAATCACACTATTGCACGTTCTAGAGCAATAGCGCACACAAGAAATAAGAGAGTAGAGTGCGCAGTGTTCTTACTTACTTTTTAAAATTAACATATATACAGTATTACACTATCCAGAGCTTAAGAGTAGCACACAAGAGATAAGAGAGTAGAGTGCTCAATGTTCTTTTAGGTCTTAAAATTGACATATGTGCATACATGTACATTTGGCTACACAAGGTCGTGTGTCTGGGATGTACATGCTTAATCTTCTACTTCTAAGCTACCTCTTAAGATATATACAAAATGTTCCTACTACATTTAAGATATAATTGGCTCACAAAAAATCGAAGATAAAGAGTCTGTCGCAACATTTCTAAAAGCTCCCTCTCCTAGGAGCACATGGGTGTGGGGCTTTGCTATCTATCATATTAGTAATACAATCTTGTAATCCATCTTTATTATTGTGCAACTTGATTTTTAAAGTTTTGTGCTATGAAAGATCATACTTCTTGTTGTATCCTCTTACACGATCCTCGTACACAATACCAATTAATTTTGCAGCTCTAATTTACAACAAAAGCACTAAATATGATAGCTAGGATACTAACTAAGAAGCTATAAAACAAAAGCTAATTAATTTTACAGCTCTAATTTGACACAAAAGGCACTAACTATGATAGCTAGGATGCTAATTAAGAACCTAAGACAAAAGCTAAATCTATGCTACGAGCCCTGGGCTCTAGTACCAACTTGAAATTGCTAACCTATACAAGATCAAATTGTTTCAACTTGGCATTGTGTAAAAAAAATTAGGCAAGGTTATATGAGATTAAGCTAAAAATTAGGCAATGATAATTGAGATTACAGCTACATGCACAATTTATTTATTTTTGAAGCATAAAGACAGCCATATATTATTCCAAAGGATGCCACATACACCAGCAGCATTCTGGCCTGTTGAGGCCAGAATTGCACCACCTTCCTGCGAGAGACCAAGCTGCCAAAAGGTGGTCGTCACTCAAGTTGCTACTACAGAAGGATCTACTCAAGGGGGAAAGGGGTGTTTGAAGGGGGATCAAGTTGCTCAACCCATATCATAGTAAAGATTAAACCGCATAGATGATGTTGGGGACATCCAGAACAACTTTGATTCAAGACTCTCAGAAATAGAGAGTTTATTCAAGCTTGTGGGGAGCTTTACTGCACATGGCTCAAGTCATCAAGACGCCCCATCAAGAACACCTATGCTTGAGGGCCCTTGACAGTTATAAGCATTCTGCAATGCAAGAAATCATAACTATCAGATCAAGGCGACACGCCGTACGCGAGCGCGCACGCGCGCACACAAAGGACATGTGTCAGCTTAATTCATATACGCATCTACACTTGCAGGAAACCATGGCGCCGTTCTCATACCTCTAGCAGTGACTTTGAATGTATCATGCACCTTAATCAGAAACATAAGAGTCAACTCTACTTTCAAATGTTCTTTTAATGTACCACATCAACCTAGAAACAATTGCCATACAAATGTGCAAAACTTGAAATTGAAATGCTGAAAATGGGTGCCTCCTCCCATATCCCACAAATTTCCTTTAATTGTTTTGTAGAGTTCTGTATAACCAAGTTCTGCTTTCAAATGGCAATGACTTTCTCAGATGCCCATGTGAAAATTTCCCAGCACCATCTAAAAAAATTCCCCTGCACCAATCATATGAATACATGTGGAGATTAAAAGATGAAAGCAAAAGCCACTCGGAAACCTGGTACTATGTGGAGCTTTTCAGCTAGCTGTATATGTGATATATTGTACATAACCAGGAAGGTTTTTGATGTAGCATGACTGCAGCCAACCTAGGTATTCGTTCTCATGTCGCTCATCTCACTTTGAGGTGTGCCCGGAAGAGACTGCTGTCCTGTTTGGTTCAGAGATTGTGACTGTGTTCCAGGTTGACTAGGAAGCTGCTGCAATAGTTGTCGGTTTCCTGCTGATTCATATATCTGTTGTGCAAGCTGGCTGAAATTTAAGGATTGGTGACCCAAAGCCTGGGAGAAGGTTTGTGACTGTGCTTGGCCAAATGGCGGCCCCCCCTGCATTGCTGACATGGACTGAGCACTCAATTGTGTCAGCAGTTGATTGCATGAAGGTGGCTGCACCTGTACGGCTGGCGGCTGCATTTGGCCTTGCTGGTTTAGTAGTCCATCGTTGTGAGCATCATCCAACTGTGTCCGAGCCTGCCCTGCTGTCAACTGATTAATGGACTGCGGCAGGCCCATATCTGAGCCATGGAGAACAGCAGATTGCAAAGGATTGCTCATCTGCCCTTGTCGTGGCTGCAACTGAGAATAAGAAGTGTTCAAGCTCACATTTCCTTGGGTCAGCTGATTGATCAGCTGACTTAGTGTCGACCGTGCAAGAAGCTCATCTGGCATTTTTCTGACTGTGGGAAAGTTGGCGAGACTAGCTGCACACACCCACCAATTTAAAAAGATTTGGCATCAGTAGATAGTGCAAGGTGATGAATGCCCAAAGTTAGAAGGGTTCAAGGGACCACAGATATTAGTGAGCTAGACATATCTCATGTACCTCATCCAGCTGATAAGTAGGTTTTTTCTTTTGATTTAGTATCTCAGTGGTTTCTTTTTTTGCCAGTCTACAAATTTGGCTCAAGACCTCCATGATCTTCATGTTTTTGTATTTGGTATCATAGATCATTTTGGCCTTTCGTTGACGTTAGTAAAGCCTCTCTCTCTCTCTCTCTTGTAAGTGGAGAGAGAGAGAGAGTGAGAGAGAGAGAGAGAGAGAGAGAGAGAGAGAAGCTTTTAACATCGTAGGACCAATCCCAAGACACCAAAACGATCTAACTCACGGGAAGTGAGATTCGAACACAAGACGTGTCGAATATCAACTCCATGAACTAACCACTTCTGCCACATTTGGGCGGCAAAACACACACACACACACTTCTTTTTTAGTGAAACCACTGATTTTAATTAACTTAAAGTAGAACTGCTACCACCTAGAGTGGATGGAAGCTAGAAACAGTGGGAAAACACTTCTAAGATATGATGCCAGATAGTCCAAAAGGCAATAAATCGGACCCAAGCAAAGAAAGGGGCATATGCATCCAGCGATGAGGGGAACTTCCCAAAGAGCCAAAATTGCTTCAAGAAACATTTCGATGGGAAACGAATCTGCAGGCATGCCGACAATACCACAATGAATTGCCTGGTAACCGAACACTGCCATAATAGGTGTGAAACGGTCTCACTGCAACAGGAGCAGCACACATCCCCACCAGTAACACCCCAAGCATATACATCTCCACATGAGAACTTTTTGCTTCAAAGGAAGGTCATTCGTCACATCTCTGGCTGCAACCTCATGCTGAGAAGGTGACAATGGGGCTGCAAACAATTGTTGAAAATGGTTCAAACACTCACTTTCTAAATCAAAGCTATCCATGGTCCAACTCCCGTCCAGTTTCTTAACCCAAGCAATAGATTGCTTCTGTCTGGTTGCATGCAAACCTTTGAAGAAACCTTTGGATGAGCAGCCCTTATCCTCAAAGGATTTTTGACGCGCACGGATTTGCCATTTCTATAGTTTTCTCTAGTCATTTTGAGTGATGCAATTCTGGGCTGCCAAAAGATCAAGCATCTCAGATTCTTGCAGTGGTCTTCGTTGACATAATTGCAAGTACTCATGAATTTTTTCTTTTACATTTGCTACCTTCTATCTATGCTCACCTACATAGTGTTGGCCATACTATGCAATAACCTGCTGCATTCGCATTACAAAAGAATGTCATGCTACATCCATATCTTCACATGCTTGAGGGAGCAAAGGGCGGATTGCATGCTTTACCATGTCAGCAAACTGTTGGTGCTCAAGATACTTTTGTTAACAATAAGAGGTTTTGCATAGGCAATCTACATGCATACGTATTCATACAAAAATAGACTCCCACCCACAACCAAAGGGGTGCATGATCCGAAAGGGTCATCGAGTTGTTCACCCACATGTCATATGTGAAGTCATCATGCGTGTCAACATTTAGAAAGTACCACCGATCTAATCTCCCCCAATAATGAGAATGCGCATTATGATGGAAAGTATACCTTTGTCATGAGGTTTGGACAATACCCAGATATCAGAAGCATTGATGCAAGATAGCATATCAGCCCATGAGTTGCGTTCCATGTTGAGCATGCCCGATCTATGCATCGTGTTATCATCATGATTCGGAGCATTGTTAAAATCTCAACAAAGGAAAGCATTGCGTAGCCATGGATAATCTACAATCTCCGACCACAATTCCAACAACATTTACATCACGGAGCGTTGCAGATTGACCCAATGCAACCTCACACTCATCCCATGCTTTCGATAATTAAGGCCTCATGGAAGCATGCGCCGATTTCTTTGGGGTTTGCCATCCATCCTGTTGCACCTTGTCTTTTCCTTACTCTTTAGCAGTCTCCTTTAGCAGTCTCTCTTATATTTTTCATTGATGGGGGTTGTTGCACAGGGGCAGATGCATTCTCTGTTTTGCCTGTGCCCTTTGCATTTGCACACACAGCATTAGACACTCTGTTAGATGCAGGCAAATCAAACTGCGGTACTGCCACTGGGGGAGGCTGATGCAACAACAGTGGGCATTTCGCAGACATATGACCAAACTTGTGACAGGCAAGCACCAGCAAATACACCCCATTTGAGTTCAAAATACTTAGCACCCACGTTCACATTCTCAACCTCTATAGCAATAGAGGGGACAATAGGCTTATCCGTGTCCCACAAGATACAAAATCTGTTGCGACTCCCTGTCGAACGAGGAGGACAAACAACCTTGCCAAGAGAGGCAGCAATGAAAGGGAGATCTTTCCGCATATATTCAAGGAGGTTAACCACCTCCACCCACACCGGACAACTATGACGAATAAAATCCCGGTAGTCTTTCGTAGGGGACCACGGTAACCAAGGTTGCATCCAAACGCCGTTTGGATCTAATCCAAACGTTCGGAACGATTGAAACATTCACTAACGTTTGGAAACGTTAGTGAACGTAAGTCCTTGGGATTTTGATTAATGAAGGTTAAAAAACCCATGCATGTCAACATCAAGTTTTTTTTCCCTGTTTCTTACGTGCGTGCGGGTCTCTCTGTTCGGCGGCGGGTGCTCGTGGGCTGGTCGTGCTGCGCTCATTGCCTAAGTCACTCAAAGTCAGTCTCTCACTCTCTCTCTCTCTCTCTCTCTCTCTCTCTCTCCCGCACACGCTCACAGCTGGCCGCTGAACTCTCTCTCTCTCTCTCTCTCTCTCTCTCTCTCTCTCTCTCTCTCTCGGCTGCACCTCCCCAGACCCCTACACATAGGCTGAAATTTTATTCGTATTGTGCTTGAATTTTGAAGTATAAAGTTTGTATAGTATTAGTAAGTGCTTTAATGTTCATTGATGAATCTTCAAACTTCATATTTCAAAAGTTTATAAGTAAACTATAAATTTTGTATACATATATATCGGGGGCAACGTTCACTACGTTTGGAATCTTTTCAACACGTTTTCCAAACGTACTAAACGTATCATTCACTACGTTTGGAACCACCTTGACGACAACACATGTACCATCTACATGCCAAACATCAATGGCGATGCCTCCAGTCATACATTCCGATGCTTAGGCTCAGTAAGGAGCACCCCATAGAATCCCAACGCAACAAAATATACTCCCTCAACCACATGTCCCTACGATACAGCTTTAATCCATCTTGCAACATCATCCACTGATGGCATTTTCCCTGGGAAAAATATGATGACTGCATTCTCTGAGTACTTTTTGACAGGACACAATTGACGGCAAAGCAATCTTGTAAGTGAAGACTGGTTTTCAATGGCAACATCCATAGGTGCAAGGTTGTCGCTCGGAGCAGCAATTTATCTACGTTTCGGTCCCACAAAAGGGTCACGTTGAGCATACGCTTTATCTGCAGCAGCACCATTCGAAGAAGAGGCCATGTCTTCACCGCTAGAAGAAAGGAGGAGACAGTCGAGCTGATAGCAGGCGCTCACAGTAGGTGTTCGAACTGCAAGAGATGACGAGAGGCTAGGTAGGCAAATAGCAAGGGTAGGCGACAGGCGACTAGCGAGGCAGAGTCTCTCTCTCTCTCTCTCTCTCTCTCTCTCTCTCTCTCTCTCTCTCACACACACACACACACACACACACACACACACACTTAGAAGGGGATGAACAGAGGAGAATCAAAAGGCAGAAGATGACAAGTGATACTGCAGATTACACACGCAATCGCACAACAGGTCGCACAGCAATCTCACAGGCCAGCAAGTTGCACAAAACGCAAGTCGCACACGACGCAAGTTGCACAGGGCAGCAGGTCACGGCTCTCTCACACACAAACACACCATCTCTCTCTCTCTCGCTCTCTCTCTTTCTCTCACACACACACACACACATGCGTGTGTGTGTGTGTGTGTGTGTGAGAGAGAGAGAGAGAGAGAGATGGTGTGTGTGTATGAGAGAGAGCTGCGACCTACTGCCCTGTGCAACTTGCGTCCTATGCGACCTACTGGCCTATGAGATTGTTGTACTCATAAACCTTTCGCTAACATTAGTTAAGCCCTATGTGTGTGTGTGTGTGTGTGTGTGGTGCACACGAAAATGGTTATGTTCTCACTTTCCCACGCGCGGTCAGAGAATGCAACTTGGGGATGCATCACAAGCCAATCTAGAGAGTCATTTCAGAAATGATGCAACCCTTTGAGAACCTTTCAGCCAATCCCAATGCTTGAGGAAACACAGAGAATTCAAGATTGGTGTTTTGATAGGCACCTTCCAAGATATACTCATGTACCTTTTGCCAATTTTTCTATAGCCAAAGCTTACAGGTTACTCTTGCCACCTCCATGGATTCCAGATCATGCAAATCGCCTCTGGCATACGTCAGAATCTCTTGCTCAGTGGAAAGCTGCATTGAAAAGAATTTGGAAGAGTGGATTTCCTCTCAAGCAACAACTGTTTCTATGGAGATGTCTGGTTGGGGTATTCCCAATGGGATCTCTTCTCGTACGAAGGCGTATTGCCAGTGCTTCTTGTAGGCAGTGCTCTTGAGTCTCATCCTACAGAGAGAGTGCCTCACCTTCTGTGGTATTGTTCGCACTCTCAAGATTTTCTTGATGATTTGTCCGGACATCTTTGGGCTCGTTTTTCGAGGAGGCGCTTTGGTCGAATGTTCAGTCTTTTTGTTTGCCTTTCTCCTTCCCTACCAGACTATACAGACTTCCTTGACTGGACTAGATTCTGGGCATTGTGGACTATCTACCATGCTCGGAATCAGTTGCTCTTCTCTAAAAATTCTATCCAACTGTTTGTTTGTTTCCGGAGAGCCCTTTTCTAATCCCTCCGAGATTCTCATGAAATCAAGGGCCTTTCTTTCCAACAATTAGAAGTGTTTTCCCATTGTTCCTGAACTAAGTAGTAGCTGTCCCAATTTGGGACAGCTATGAATGTATATTTCTTCTTTCTTAATGAGACAATGGTTTCACTAAAAAAACGTGTGTGGGGTGCACATGTAACCATGCTTGGTTTACACTATATGATGCTTTTACAGCACCAGCGCCTCTGATCATGTAAAAGGCATGATTATACAACCCTGCTCAATCCATAAATTTATAACCAATAAAGAGAGATTATACTTACATATAGGTCCTAGACCAGTCTTTCTCTCAAAAGAGATAAGGTCCTTCATGCTATTAACAACTTCTGCAATCTGCACAGCAATTGCATACAATAATCAAACAGAATTGAAGAACAGTGAAAAAAGCTTACCTGAAAATCAAAGAAAACAGAAACACTTTTTTTCTTTCTAGAGCAATAATATTGAGATAGCAAAGGCTTTTTTTCCTTACCTGCAAGCACCTCACATAACGTTTGGAAAATCCAAGATCATTCACACTAGGGGCTTCAAGCTTGCTTGCTAGCTGTTTGGCCGTGGCTGTAAACCTGCACAAAATACATGTAGAAAAGACAAAGGCCAAAATTAAATTACCTTCCCCTCTTTTTGAATCACACCTGTCCCAAAGCCCTTTTTTCCCTACAACCCCCCTTTTGCACTCAAACTGTAAGACCAATTGCTAGATGCAAAGAAAGTCATATTAACATATACAAAAGACCAAGACTATTGGCTAGATGTGACACACCCCACCTGTGCACAAAGGATAGCATGTACAGACCGGTGGGCAAGTGCAAGTGCCGTGCAGCAATGACACATGGCAATGATGATGTGGCAACAATGACATGACAAGCGCCACCCCGAGCGCCTAGTATTCCGGATCCTGATTCTACCAAGGCTCATGTTCTTCAAAGGCAAAACTTTCTGCAAGAGGGTTTTTCACTCTCTTTGTGAAACACCTACGAATATGCCAAGCACATCCGGACATCAGATAGCAACCCACAGGTAGAGTCAGACAACGCACGTGACACATGGCATTGCCACATGGTAGTGATGGCGTGGCAATCGGGTATAGGTGGCCGAAAACAATACTACTTGCCGGCTAAGAGCATTGGTGCATTTATATACGTGGGTAGGCAAATCGTCATATGGATCTGCTTTCCTCAATGTTGGACTTCACAAAGCGTTTCTCTGTAAGCAAACTGCTAGCTAGGAGTGTACAATAGGCCACATGGCTATGGTTTGACGTCTTCATTCTCAGCCACATCTTGTACTTGAATTTTAGTAATGTTACTTCTTTTTTGTACATGATACAAAGCAGTAGTTTAGGATTCTTGTGTGTGTTGTATGTCTGATTCTATCTCCGGAAAACCCTAACAAGGACCAAGTGTTGGTATGAGAGCCTAGGGAACCTACAAATAGTCTTCACAAAATCAAAGTTGGGAGACTACCGGTTTGCCGAGTTTTTCCTCCATGCCTCGTGAGGAATGAGCTCAATTACTAAAGCTTCTAAAGCCTCCCAAGTTCAACAAGAAAATAGACAGAGAAGTCGTGACCAATTGGCAGCCAACAGATGGATGAAATATTTTTCAACACTGACAACAAAACTGCTGCAAAACACCTGTAGAAAAAAAACACAGCACACAAAGTGCTGCTGCCATGAAACAGAGCAGCCAACAGGTGAAGAGGGAATCTCAATGGTCAAAACCAGAGAACGATGACCTCAATCTGCAGTGGAGAAGTGCCAAGAAGAGGCAGACTGTCCGGCAGCAAAACTGTGAGAAAAAACGCAGGAGGGAGAGGAGGGAGCATCCAACACTACATGTCACCGGCGCTCTAATATCATGATAGAAAGCATAGGTGGATATTATTCTAGGCCACCCATGGTTATACGATCATGCGGGCATGGTCTACTACAAGGAGCACGGGCTGACTCTCCATGATA
Source organism: Cibotium barometz (assembly GCF_041138505.1). NCBI lineage: Eukaryota > Viridiplantae > Streptophyta > Polypodiopsida > Cyatheales > Cibotiaceae > Cibotium > Cibotium barometz. Next base: position 18,716,139 of record NC_141104.1, read on the forward strand.
CTTCCAACCTGTCCTTCAAGGTGATTGGCCAGTCCCTACCATCTCACATAGGCCCTAATGTAGTTATATTTACCCTTTAGATGAAAGAGGTGGTACACAAGGGTGTTCATACATGTATGGTATATGTCCAGGCTATTCAACTAGACGACTTGGAGGATTTAGCGACAAATAGACAACGCAGTTTGAATGAGCATGGACACTTGTTTAATGTCGATTTACCCGAGGAGTTATCTCAATCGCACGACCCGAGGACCACCACGTTGATCTCGTTCCTGGTGCAAAGCCCCCATCTTGTGCCCCATAATGGATGAGTCATCCCGAGATTATAGAGCTCAAGCAACAACTTGGGAAAATGTTAGCCAAAGGCTTGGTCCGTCCAAGCTTCCAATTTGGTTTGATGAGGACCAACCAGTTCATGGATGAATATCGCCCGTTGTTGAGAGATTTTCAAGAGGCCATGCAGCTAAGGACAACTGCGATGCAAGTAGGGGAGAATATGACATGCCTACGATTATGCATGGCACAACCAGCCATCAAAAAGAAGACAACATGCATAGTCACGCAACGCACTTGACATCCGTGTGGCAATGATGATGTGGCAAAGATGGCATGGCAGTGATGATGTGGCAATCGGGTACATATGGCACAGAGAGAGAGTGTGCGCGTGCGCACAGGAGCCAGGAGTATCCAGTAGTAGTGTCTTCATTCTCAGCCACATCTTGCACTTGAAATTCAATTGTAATACTTCTTTCTTGTACATATTACAAAGCAAAAGTTTAGGACTCTTGTGTGTTTTGCATGTGTGAATCCATCGCAGCATTCTTTCTATCTCTGAAAAATCCTAGCACATAGGCACAAGCACCTTTGGATGTAGGTAAAAACGTACAGGGATGAGCTTCACTCCTCGTCTCATAGTCATCATTCTACATCTATGCGTAGTCGGCATGGCGGATGCCATTTGCATCACCAACGGTCTCCTTCATGGAGTGTCCCTCTCCATCATATTCACCGGATAGTTAGTTTTCCTTTGCCTTCACTAGCTCGGTGTCGGGTATTGCCATGTTGCTTGCCGAGTTCTTCCTCCATCCCTAAGGAATGAAATCGGTTATTGAAGCTTCTCAAGCCTCCCAAGTTCAACGGGAAGATAAATGAGAAGTCGTCACCAACCGGACCCGCGAGATAGCTGCCACGTTGGCGGTAGCAAGTGGTTTCGATGTTTTTCAGCTCCATTTGGTACTTATGGCTTTGATGGTGTCGCCCTCTTGTGGTGGCAAGTAATCGACTACTTCGCACGTTTCTCGAAGCTTCTTCTCATGCTCTCAAGCACCATACAACGGTCGGAGCAAGTTGAGCACTTTGTGGATGGTTTGAAACCGTCCTTGCATATCGGCCCCATGATCTTTTGGATGCAGCTGGTCTTGCTACAACCCTCCAAACACGGGAGAGTTCCACATTTGGAACTTTGTAAAAACTTAAAAGTCTGGTAGCAAAAGGGCAATGAGATTCCTAAAGATGGAACTATTCAAGCCATGGAGGATAGCAACAGTTCTAGTAAGGAAGAGTCGCAAACACAACTCTCTCAAGAGGAGTTCCGAACCAAGTGGTCTCCCAGTGTTCGAGACCTTGGGTATCTTGGATGAGCTTTGCTTCTTTTACAGAAAAGCACTTTATATGGACACCGTGTGCAATTGACAACAGTTGAATGCAAGTGGGGATGGAAGTGGGGGGAGAATGTGGCTGACACACCTCACCTATGGTACACAAAGGATAGCATGTAAACGCCCGTGGACATGCGCAAGTGCCATGTGGTAGTGACACGTGTCATTGTTGACATGGCGACGATGTCATGGCAAGTCGTTGTTAGGAGTTTTACTGAAAGGCGTTTTTGGGCTTGTGTACATACGTGTGCATGGCAGGTGTGAAGAGGTTGGCTTTGAATGTGTTGCCAAATGCTCTGGGTGAATGGTTTGTTTTTGGGCTTGTTGCAGGCCTGTCCGGAACGTGGTCCGCTAAAGGTGGTATCAGCTACTTGGCCTTGTTTGTGTGCGCGTCCCTAAAAAATAGAGTGGGCACTAAGTTGCATTTGAAGGTGTGTGAAAGAAGGTGGACAATTAATGGTTGGACAGCCAATTTAATATGTGCATAAGTTAGATCTTCATGGTGTGAAAAGCATTATGGCCATTTTCTAGGCCTTACAAAAAATGATAAATAATGATCCACGTGGCCTGCACTGAAAAAGACCACATGGAGGCTTGTGTTGTTGCCAACACGTTGGCCAGCATAGCAATGGAAACGAGTAGAAGGTTGGCGAGCTGGCGGATGAAGAAGAGACAGGGGGTGGAACGTGCAGAAGAGGAGACGGCCGGCTAGAAAAAGGTCGCGCAGCCTCTGTTGGCAGAGACAGGCTGGGGAGCACAAGCTGCTGGGAGGGGTTTCTCGGGCGCAGCTGCAGGTCTGCAACAGAGAGGTGCTGGCGTTAAAGGCCGACGTGGAAGCCTTGGCAACGGGCTGGCGACAGAGAAGCTGAAGAAGACAGGGCTGCTGGTGTAGCGACAGGGGCCTCCCTTGTGAAGTGTAAGGGTTTGAAGTAGCTGGCGTGGCTGAAGCGCAAGGTGTGAGCTGAAGGAGGGAAGCGTGGACGAGAACGTCCTTGGTGACTGAGTGGCGGCTGCAAAGGTGATGTGGCCTTAGTGAGGACAGCGACGGGCTGGTGAGCACGCAGGCACTGAGAAGGGTGGCCGTTTGGGGTACAAGAGCGGCGATACGCTGGGGACCAGTGGAGCGCTGACGGGTGTGAACAGAGGGTGTGAAAGGTTTAGCTGGGCGCAGCCGCAGACTCATACACAGAAAGAGAGGCGGCTTGTGACAGCCTCTGGGTGCGAAGGCGATGGGCAAGTGAGAGTTGCCAAGGAGACAGCTGGCGCAGTTGTTGGTGGACAAGGCCGACAGGCTGGCGAAGAAGATGAGTGTTTGATGATTGTCTGTGTCGGGGCTGGAGACAGGGCTGTTGACAGGTGATCTACGAGGGCTGGTGTGGGCCGCATAGGCGAAGCTGACAGTGGACAGCAGAGCGGGTACCGAGTGAAGAGAAGAGAAGGACGGTGTTGCTGCTTGGTGGTGGGGCCGGTAGCACTGCAGATAAGCTGCAGGTGACAGAGGATCAGCAGAGAGAGAGAGAGAGAGAGAGAGAGAGAGAGAGAGAGAGAGAGAGGTGTTTGGGTAGCTGCTGCTGGCGACACATGCAGAAGTGATGGGCTGCAGAGAGAGTTGAGGGTTAGCTGATGGGGCGCCTTCTGAAGAGAGTGTGGCCGGGTTCATTCTGGTGTGATTGGCACAGCACGCAGGCGAGAGGTTCGTGGTGATTGGGGATGTGGAATTCCCTTGGCAGTAAATCCAGGCCTGAGCGTTTGTGAGTTGTGTGAGTGAGGCTTCTGTGTCGGGAGAAGCTTGTATGAAGTGTTGTGACTGGGAATATATTGCTGGGTGTTTGCTTTGTCTATGGTGCCCCTGTTTGGTGCTGTCTTTTTGGCGTGGGTTGGGTGGTGAAGTGTGAGAAGCGTTCCAGCCGGTGGGCTGGTGGTGCCTCCGTTGTGTTAGTAGTTTCCAAGTTTGGGGGGTGAAGGGCTATAGAGGCAGGTTCTTGTTTCTTTTTTTCACCTCACATTCTTCTGGTGCCTCCACAGAGGATCGAACTCTGGCGTTGTTCTTTGCCTAGAAGGGCATATGTTCCACTGAGGAGAGCTCAGGGATTGTTACAGGTTGTCATGATGTGGTCTTATCCGGAATTTCATGGCAGGAAGGATGAAGATGTGGTTGACTTTTTAGAGCAGATGGAGTTGGCATGCATTAGCAATCATGTGACAGATGAAGAGCAAGTTTTGAAGCTGATAAGGATTTTCTTGAAGGGAGATGCTCGAAGCTGGCTTAAGGATTTTGAAGTACAGGATGCGGCATGTGAGCCACATGGTGTTTTGACCTTAGACAGGTTGAAAGGAGGCCTTTTGGAGCATTTTCAGCAAGCGGAGGATTCCAGTGTGCTTTGACAGGAGTTGAGCATCTTGAAGGAGGTCCATGGACAATCACTGGATGATTTTGTGAAGGTATTTACATGTTTGTGGAGTAAGTGGTGTACGACATTGAAGCAGGAAGTTTCTCCTATGTTTCTGAAGAAGAGCTTGTTTATTGATGGTTTGTTACCCCATTTGAAGGTCAGGGTTGAGTTGAAGAATCCCAAGTCATTTGATGATGCTGTTAGGGTTGCTAGGGAAAAGGAAGGCAAGGTTTTGAAGCAGATGGAGATGGGTATTTATCCGTATGAAGATGTTGTGTCTGCAAGGGATAAGCAGGTAAATTTGGTTGAGGTGCATAAGAGTCCTATGCAAAGTTTGATTAGACAGAGCCTCAAAGGCCTATACAGGTGCAAAGGGAGATGTTTTATATGCCTTCTGATTTTTTTCCAAAGTTTTTAAAGCAGGTGAAGGTGGATGAGAAGATTGATGATGCGATTGAAGCTAAGGTGGACGAAAAGCAGGATGAGGAATCTAGGTCAAGGTTTGAGACTTTTACAGATAAGAAGTTGCCAGTGGATTCTTCTTTGGATTTGGGCGTGGCTGTTCATGACAGTGATTTGGAAGGTTCTATTGGAGATCATTTGCATTTGGATCTGGATGACATGCATGCACATGGAAGTAAAGAGGATGATACCTTGGGATTGGTTGATGATAAGAAGGAAGAGGAGCTGGATACAGGATGCTTTGAGGATGATTCTTTGCTAGATTCTGCAAGGGAGGAGGATGGGGTAGAGACTTGTGGTGAAGTGAAGATGGCTTGTGATGCAGATGTGGAGAGCATGGAAGAAGATTCCATTATTATGGATTTTCTTGGATAGCTGGATGGTGGTCTGGTACCTGCGATGAAAGGTATGGATGTTTTTCCATTTGATGCATTATGTGCTCGGGAGTCTTTGGACGATGATACCAGGGGGGTTGGCAACACTCAAGAAGGTATGCATGTAGATTTGGCTGATGAAGAGCCTTGTGATGAGAGTATTGTGCTTGAGGATGATATATGGGAAGTTGCTAGCCTTGATGAGCAAGAGCCAGAGATAGACATGGATGCAGATATGGCTGAGATTGTAGCAAAGGCTTCTTTGGGTATTGCTGAGATGCTAAAAGCAAAGTGCATGGATGACAAGGGTTTTGAACCAGCTGAGTTGTATGGTTGTGAAGCGATGCCTGAAATACAAGAGCTGGAAGTGCTTGTGGACACTCCCGTTGGAGAGGATCTAGATTTTTGTGTGCAGAAAGGTCAAGATGCTGGAACCTGGCCTTCACTGGTAATGATGAATGGGATGCTAGATGCTATAATGCCACAGATTTCGAAGACAGGGAGGTTTGTTATGGGTGAAGTGGACGTGGATGATTTTCTGATGCATATGGTTGATGTTTGGTATGCAGTGATGCAGCCATGGTTTTTCACAGATGCTGGGGAATGGGATGGTGAGCAGATGTTTCCTTTTGATCCTGGTGGATAGCTATTGGACCTTATGTCTTTTGCTGCTGAGCATGAATGCTCTAGCAGATGGGGGGGTTGGCAAAGTATGTCATGCGTTTTTCTGAAAGATCTTTTGGGCTCGTGTACATACGTGTGCATGGTGTGAATAAAGGTTTTGCTATGGAATGTGTTGCCAGATGCTCTGGGTGAATGGTTTGGTTATAGGCTTGTGCAGGCCTGTCCGGTGAGAGGTCCACTGGAGATGATATTAGCTGTTCGGCCGCCTAGAGATGTGTGTGTGTTCAAGTATCCATGGGCACGGAAGGTCGTGTTTGAGAAGAGGTATGGAGACATGGGCAATTAAAGTTGAAAGAGGACCAAGGTAGCCTTGATGCATAGTGTGAAATGAAGAGTGATGTAGCCATTGTTGAGGCTTTAGGAAAATAAGAATAATAAAATACATTAATGTGGCCAAAAAAGCATAGCCACATGGCTGTTTAGCATGGTTGCAACACGTTGGCCAGCGCAGCAATGGAAACGAGTAGAAGCTGGAGAGTCGGCGCAGCTGGAGACAAAAGGTGAGGCCGCCGTGTTGTTTCGGGGGTTTCTCGGGCGCAGCTGCAGGTCTGCAACAACAGAGAGGTGCTGGCGTAAAGGGCCGACGTGGAAGCCTTAGCAACAGGCTGGCGACAGAGAAGCTGAAGAAGACAGGGCTGCTGGTGTAGCGACGGGGGCCTCCCTTGTGAAGTGTAAGGGTTTCAGGTGGCTGGCGTGGCTGAAGCGCAAGGTGTGAGCTGAAGGAGGGAAGCGTGGACGAGAACGTCCTTGGTGGCTGAGTGGCGGCTGCAGAGGTGATGTGGCCTTAGTGAGGACAGCGACAGGTTGGTGAGCACGCAGGCACTGAGAAGGGTGGCCGTTTGGGGTACAAGAGCGGCGATACGTTGGGGACCAGTGGAGCGCTGACGGGTGTGAACAGAGGGTGTGAAAGGTTTAGCTGGGCACAACCCGCAGACTCATACAGAGAAAGAGAGGCGGCTTGTGACAGCCTCTGGGTGCGAAGGCGATGGGCAAGTGAGAGTTGCCAAGGAGACAGCTGGCGCAGCTGTTGGTGGACAAGGCCGACAGGCTGGCGAAGAAGATGAGTGTTTGATGATTGTCTGTGTCGGGGCTGGAGACAGGGCTGTTGACAGGTGATCTACGAGGGCTGGTGTGGGCCGTGTAGGCGAAGCTGACAGTGGACAGCAGAGCGGGTACCGAGTGAAGAGAAAAGAAGGACGGTGTTGCTGCTTGGTGGTGGGGCCGGTAGCACTGCAGATAAGCTGCAGGTGACAGAGGATCAGCACAGAGAGAGAGAGAGAAAGAAAGAAAGAAAGAAAGAGAGAGAGAGTGAGAGAGAGAGGTGTTTGGGTAGCTGCTGCTGGCGACACATGCAGAAGTGATGGGCTGCAGAGAGAGTTGAGGGTTAGCTGGTGGGGCGCCTTCTGAAGAGAGTGTGGCCGGGTTCATTCTGGTGTGATTGGCACAGCACGCAGGCGAGAGGTTCGTGGTGATTGGGGATGTGGAATTCCCTTGGCAGTAAATCCAGGCCTGAGCGTTTGTGAGTTGTGTGAGTGAGGCTTCTGTGTCGGGAGAAGCTTGTATGAAGTGTTGTGACTGGGAATATATTGTTGGGTGTTTGCTTTGTCTATGGTGCCCCTGTTTGGTGCTGTCTTTCTGGCGTGGGTTGGGTGGTGAAGTGTGAGAAGCGTTCCAGCCGGTGGGCTGGTGGTGCCTCCGTTGTGTTAGTAGTTTCCAAGTTTGGGGGGTGAAGGGCTATAGAGGCAGGTTCTTGTTTCTTTTTTTCACCTCACATCGTGGGACGACGTCATGGACCTAGTTGACAACAGTTTAAAAAACATACCAATAGCATTGGTGCATATATATACGTGGGTAGCCAAATTATCATATCATCTACATTTGCTCAGCGCTAGTCTCAGCAAAGCATTTCTCTACACACAAGCTAGCCAGGAGGTGTTCATTAGCAGGTTATTTGGGCTGTGTTGATATTTTCACTCTTAACCTCTCTCTTGCAAAGAGAGTTCAGTTGTAATCGTTCTTTTCTTGTACATAATACAGACAGTACTTTTAGGACGCTTGTGTTTGATGTGTGATACTCCTCTATTTCTTTTGCACATAGAAGCAGCTGTTCTACACTATATGCAAAGAAAGTTACATTACAGTCTACTAAAGACCAAAGTGTTACAAACTGGGCATTTAGATGAAACCATCATATGAGATGCCATGTTACAAGGACCTGTTTACAAAGTTCACAAAAAGCCCCGTAGTGGCTTGACAAAGGATGTGGTAGGAAAACGACAGCAGAAGACTATAAAACACACAAAATGAAGGCACTCTAGAAACCTACTAATAATCTCTATATTAATGTGTGGGCAATGCTCCAAGAATGTTTCACAACCGACTCTAAAACTGAGCCAACATGTGACCAATTGCAGATGAAGCCGAGCACTTCAACTGCTAGACTGCTGAAGGTTTTTAGGCCATCAGTGCTGCCAAATGCTGGTCGGCCTCCTCCAGACTGGTCGTGGGTTAGTCGGGCCCCAAAAAAGGGCCATTGCATGGGCTTATCGGGAGCAGGTCAGCCAATGAAACCTCCCAAAAAAGGGGTTACCATGTTCACGTTTGGGCACCCGCCTGCTAGTCAGTACATGCCTGGCCATCCCAGACCTATTTGGTATGTGTGCCCATCTGGACTTGTCCACCTGTACACTGCTGTCTGGCTTGCTCTGCCCGTCCCTGATGGAAGCCGCCCATCCTTGTGCAGCTTGGCCACCCGGCAGACCACCAAGGGTTAGAGATGTGCCAGAGGAGCCATATTCGTGGACAGCACCCTCTACTCCCATAGGGCCCACACTCAAGGATCAATAGACCCCACCCCCAACCGCTCAGTCACTACCCCTGGTCTGGAGAAGCCTTTCAACTGGATTGAGCAGGCTCCCCCACTCTCCCCGCCCAATAGAAGTGGGCTGCCCTCCTTTCGGTTATGATTGACGATCCAAGTTCTGTTCTGGCTGGATATCTCCAAATCACATACCTCTACGATCCTGCCATCCCTTGCCTTCAGATATGGGCATTTTTCCTTCAATGTCAGGCAGAAACGAAAGCCCAGCAGCACTTTTTGGGCCACATGGTGTCATGTGCATCACATCTATGAGAGCCACATGGATATTAATCTCAGCATCAATGCCTTTTGTGGAAGATTAAGACCCACGTTTGGGCTCATGGAGAAAGATCTTAGACAGCCAGATACTGGACAGCAGAGCACCCAAGGACCAGTCAGTGTGGACAGCTTTTAGATACATTGTACCTCAGCATCAATGCATTTTGAGCTCATGGAGAAGGAACTTGGGCAGCAGGACACTGGACTGCAGGGCACCCCAGGACTAGGGGGTGTGGACAGTTTTTAGACGCATTGTATCTAATCATGCACCCTTAGGAAAATTGGCCAAGTTAGCACGGTGGGCCGACCACCGAACCCTAGCAACCAAACAACCTTTAGCAACCATATAAGAGCAGTCAAGGGTCAACGTAGGCATTCATTCAGAGGTACCATCTTGAGGCACATCTTCCAAGCAACAACCCGGTATCTAGATCAGAGAAGATAGCAATTCTCATGTGCGTTTCACATGGAGAGCAGCTGCTGTTAAACTTTTGCCTATGCATCAATTGTCATGCGCAGCCCCCTCTTTCCCCTCCCCCCGCTCCTCTTTTCTTTTTTCCCCCTTCCTCGCCCCTTCTTCTCCAGCCCTTTCCCCTCATCATCCTTTAGGTTCCCCGCAGGTTTTCGTGTATTGGCATCAGTCGGCTTTCTCTGGTCTCCCAGGAGGACTCCATGGCACCGCTCTGTCAACTCCAACTAAGGCCGCCGCCCCTTACTTTTTCTCCAAAGCAGACCTCCAGCTCCTAGCATCAATAGTAGCCTCCCTCGATGCCTCCAACACTTCTATGCAAGATTGTGGTGGGTAGCTGCCCACGTCTCCTAGTCGGCTTCGAGACATGCTCCAGTCTAGCCTCCTTGGCAAGCCGGGGAAGATCATAGATATCCATACATCACAGCATCCACCTCGTGAGAGCTTTCCCTCATCGCCAATCTAGGCAAGCTCCACACGCCGGTCTAGCCCCTTGTCCCCCACAAAGTGGAGAGAGCGGACCGGGCGCCCCAACGCCACCTCCCCCCTCTGGCGAGACAAAACCCCAACACCCTACCTTGGAGGACGAGGATGGAGGTAGGTAGCAGACGACAGCGCAGAGACAATGCCAACGCCTTGCCAAAGTAGCAAGCCACTGCCAGGCAAGACAGTCCGACGAGACCCCAATGGAAACGGTCGTGTCAAAAAACTGTTTTGAGCATTTATCTCAAGATCACCTATCTGGAGAGGAGGCCCCGACCCACCCCCGTCCCATGGAGTAGTTCGTACTAATCTTCCTGATTTTTCGGAACCGCCCCCACCACACACCCTTGCCTAAGTCTCACCGGATAGACAAATCTTACCCCACTAGACCCCTTTGATGTGGATGATCTTTGAAACATTCAAGGATAGCACGGACCACAATGTCGCTCTAGGTGGGAAGTCTTTCACAAGGAGTTGCAGAGCGCCTTAGTGGGAGGCTCTATCGACATTTTCTTTCTTCAGGAGCATCACTTGTTAGCTCGTCGTACCAGGTGGGCCTCGAGCATGATTCAGGAGGGCCTCCCTCAAGCTGATTTTTGGTGTATGAGCCAAGATACTGTTTCTAGTGCAGAACTTGCAGCCTGGGAAGAGCTTGTCTTCACCATTAGGGGACAAGATCCCCGACAACATCTCCCGGAGTTTGGGCATAGCCCGTGGTGATCGGACAGGAAGAGCCAAGCCCTAACCTCTCCTGTTTGGATTGTTTCTATGTTGATGAGTGGGCCTATGGACAAGGCGATTTGGAGGGTATTTTAGCCGGCAGTACCTTTTCAAACCATTTACCCATCATCCTCTCTCTAGAGTGTTGGGAATCAAGATCTTACCTTTGTGTGTACCCACTCATATAACCCACTTATGTGTTTATGTGTGTGAACCACCTCTTGTGTGTTATGACATGAGCAATGATGTCAAAAGAGAACCTTTGTAACCTATAAAAGTACATGTACTTCATTGAAAGAATACAAGCTAATGTCACATCATCGAGTCAGGTACTTTACTCTCTCTCTCTCTCTCTCTCTCTCTCTCTCTCTCTCTCTAGCATTGTCTAACTCTCTCTTTCTCTCTCTTGTTTATCTCTGTTAATCAAATGCCATTATGATGTTTCAGTTCCAGCCCCCATAGCCTGGCTACCTGCAGCCCTAGCACATACCTGTGTCCTTCAATTGGTATCAAAGCTGCCCGCTTGTCTGCAGCCTACTCTCCACTTGTTGCCCATCAACTGCCACGTCTCCATCTGTCCTCTACTGCCCACACTACCTGCCACCTATCCCACACTGTCCTCCTCGGTCGCCTATGACCTGGCTGTTGCCCGCCTTTGATGTTCACATGCCATCCACCATGCGCAATCTGTCAACCATGTCATGCTAAGCTTAGCTTAGCTAGCTAAGCCTTGTGGCTCCCTATCAAAAGAAGATGCTGCCCAGTGAACAGCAGCACCTAAAAAGCATAAATCATGATCAAAAAACACCAGAGGGGCGAGAAAATCAACGAGCAGAAGCACAGTAATGGAGGCACTTTGCAAAGCACAAATTGAAGCATCTCGCAAGAAAGTACAAACCAATTTGGGGTTTTTATGATTTTTTTGAAAATTCTCCTTAATTGAAGCGGTAATCTCAAATCCCCCAATATTTTTCAAAATTGAGGGCAGATATCAAGCATTGGAGAGTTGCTACAACCTCTCCTATAGCATCCGATCCAAGAAGCCCTAATTTTTTGAAAACCCTAATTTCTTGAAACCCTAATTTTTCCATAGGATAACATGAAAAATCTACTCTGTAATGATTCAACCTCTAAGCAACCAAATGAGTAGGCCAAGTTGGTATAAGGGGTGATGATAGTTAGAAACTAGAGCCATGAGCCTACATTCATCCTTAACACAATATGAGGCATCTAGCAAAGGAGTAAACACCCACTTACGTGTTTATGTGTGAACCACCCTCTTAGAGGGGGGTTTAAATAATATCCAAATATTTCTATGTTACGACATAAGCAATGATGTCAGAAGAGAACCTTTGTAACCTATAAAGGTACATGTACTTCATTGAAAGAATACAAGCTAATGTCACATCATTGAGTTGTGTACTTTACTCTCTCTAGCATTGTCTAACTCTCTACCTTCTTTATCTCTGTTAATCAAATGCCATAATGATGTTCCAGTTCTAGCCCCCATAGCCTGGCTACCTGCAACCCTAGCTCATACATGTGTCCTTCATAGAGGACCCCTGGCAACAAGATAGTCAAAAGCCTCCGCAAACCCAAGAGCTTGATCTAGGAACCTAAGATCTGCAAGAGAAATAAGGACCTATGGGAGAGCTTGATATTTCATGAGGGCACAACGGCAACCACTCTGGATACTGGGCTCAGTGAGATCAACGCCATTCTCTAGGAGGAAGCGAAGACCAAACTAGCAAAGTAACAAGTTTAGAAGAGGAGAGGAGATGGAGTACAAATTCCATGCCTGCGGAGAGATGGCCTCCGGAGGCTTAAAGGATCAGACGGCACCATTGTTTCTGGCTCACCCCAGGTTCGATCCATAGCCACTGATTTCTTTAGTTCCCTACTCACTTCAGAACCTCCCTCCCCGTAGGTATAGGATGCAAGAGAGAGGGTCTGGTAGTACACTCGTAAGGAGGTCCCACCGGCTCTCCAGAGTTTCTTGATGACACCCTTCTCTTCCGAGGAGATCGCACACTTTGCAGGTACTCCCTAGGTGCTAGTGCCCAGGTGAGGATGGGCTTCCAGTTCCCCTATTTTCTGCATTGCTCCTGGGAGCTCATGGAGGACGGTTGACACCAGCAACTACTGCCCCTACCCCTATACCTTCTTCTCCAGTAGCAGACTCTCGTGCATGCCCAATCCTAGAGGATCGCCCTCATTATACTGGATGGTCCATAGCCGCTTCGCCAGCACGTAGCCTCTCCTCATTGGATTTACAGATGCCGCACCCTCCAGCCGATGGTTCTTACTAGAGCCCAGCGGCGTCATCAACAACAAAAACCCCCAGAGCCTCGTCACCCTGCAACCTCTACATCAGCATCTTCTCTCATGGTGGAACCTATTGACACACCGGCTCCTCCAGAATGGCAGCAAGCTTTGCAGCAACTTCAGCAACAGTTCCAACAGCAACTCTAGGAGTCCATGGCATCCTTGGCTTCACAAATCCAGCAGCTCCACACGGACCGCCACTCCCACACAAGTTCAGTACCAGCAGCAGATGCTTCAGCAACAGCAACAGCAACAGCAACAGCAAACAAAGACGTCATTCCTTCCGAGGTAGAAGGCAACGACCTTAAAACTCTATATCGTCTTTTACAAGCCAGTAAAACAAAGAAATTGGAAATTAAACCCCCTAAATCTTATGGTGGTCAGCGCAATAAACGCATCTTAGACCAATGGCTCTACAACTACGGTTATACTTTGAAACCATGACCCTTTCTGATTCCAAAAAGGTGATTTTTGCCGTATCTCTCCTCAAAGACACTGCTTTATTGTGGTGGCAACGACGACAGCATGCCCGAAAATCAATTACAACGTGGGAAAAATTCGAGCAGGTCCTCAGTAAGCAGTTCATACCTGCCAACGCGGATTTCCAAGCCCGTACTCGTTTACGCCATTTGGACCAAAATGGTTCCTTGGCCTTTTATATCTCCTAGTTCACCAACTTGATACTAGAGATTGACTCCTTGTCCCCAACAACGGACAAACTCCATGCCTTCGTTGAAGGTCTTAACCCCACACTACGTGCCGATGTTCAAAAATATAATCCTGCCGATCTTGCCGATGCCATACATTACGCTGATCGTGTTGCAGGCATTAATTCTCGAAATTCACCCTCTCCCAGTCGAGCTAATGCCTTTCAGAAAGCCAATGGGTCTCGTATGAACCGAGATAGTCGAAGAGAATCTTCTGGCACTTCCTCCCGGTCTAATCCCCAATGGAATAATTCTCAATAACCTCACCGACCAGAAGGATCGTCCTCTTTTTAGTCTCAACGTCCTCAGTCCTTCCAACCATTTGGATCTTGGACGGGACCAAGGACGGGGCCAATCTCGCAATCCTCGTCTCTCCACTGTTCCTTGTGTAAAGGATTAACAAAAAACTGGATTGTGCACAATTTGCAATGGACCTCATTATTGGTTTGAGTGCCCCAAAAGACCAACCCATCGCCAAAATTCTAATGCTAAACCCTCCACTTCCGAGGAGAAACCCCCAGCTGCTGACAAAGAAAAGCGTGCGGTTAATCACCATGCTATTGCACATGCTTCGGTGATCACCACTACCGCCACAGCTCAATCTGCCTCTTCACCATTACCCCAGCGGTCTACTCAGGTTTTGGTTCTTCAAGGTTCTATTTCCAATCACCGCATTCATGTGCTCATAGACAGTGGGTGTTCTCATAATTTTGTGGGAACCACCTTAACCCAGAGATTGAAGGTTCAGACTTCTCAAAGTGCTGTTATTTATAAAGTAGAGCTTGCTAATGGTTCCACGTCCTTATGTAACACCGTTGCCAAACACCTCTCCTTTCGAATTCAGCACTTTTGTGACAAGTAAGATTTCCAAGTTGTGTCTTTGGCACATTATGATATGATTCTTGGTCAAGAATGGTTGTACCAATATGATCCCCTCATCGGTTTCCATAACCATTCCATACAATTTGCTGAAAATGATAAGCTTGTGGCACTCCAAAGCATCAGATAGCAACCCTTTCAGGTCTTTAAGCAAAACGGTGGGTCCGCAAGAGTGGTTGTTCCTCAGCACTTTTAATGGTCTATTCAGCCAAAGATCCTCCCGAGGACATGGATATGAAGATGATGTACCTCAAGCAACCTTTCTTTGCTCCATACTTGGACCTTTTTCCTAAGGAGCTAACTTACTGAACTTTTGGAGAAAGAACATATTCGACCAAGCAAAAACCCTTTTGGAACTCTAGTACTTTTGGTGAAAAAGCAGGATAAGTCTATGCACCTTTGCATCGACTATCGTGCCTCTTCCGCGCATTCATGAATTGTTTGATCAATTACTCCATGCAAAGGTCTTCTCCAAAATTGATCTTAAGTTTGAATATCATCAGATTCGCATTCGCGAACGTGATGAATATAAAACAGCTTTTCGCACAAAATATGGTCATTATGAGTACTTGGTCATGCCATTCGGGTTAACCAATGCCCCTGCAACATTTATGAGTATGCTGAATGATCTTTTTCGTCCTTTTCAGGACAAGTTCGTTATTATCTATCTATCCTGATGTTCAGTCGTAGTATGAAAAAACACAAGGCATATCTTAAGATCGTTTTCTAGGTGCTTCGTGACAATGCTCTTTACATTAATCCAAGCAAAAATGAATTCTTCAAAACGTCCTTGCAGTACCTCGGACGTGTTGTTTCAGCAGACGGTATTTCTGTGGATCCGAAGAAAATATAGGTTATTGTCAATTGGCCAACAAGCATCCATGATGTTCGTTCTTTCTTGGGACTTGCCAACTTCTATCACATAAAGGTTCATCGATTTTCAAAAATAGCTGCTCCTCTCATATAACTTTTAAAGTCCGCTGCTGCATTCAAGTGGACTGAATGCCGCAACTCAAGCTTTTGAAAATTTAAAGACAGCTTTGATCACAACTCTTGTCATGGCTATTCCCGACCCTACTCTCCCCTTTGATGTTTATACGGATGCTTCCGATATTGCCACTGGTGCCGTCTTGATACAACAAGGACGTGCTATTGTATTTGATAGTCATAAGCACTCTGCGATTCAAGTAAGATACCCAGTATATGACAAGGAATTTTTGGCCATTGTTCATGCCTATCATGGATGGAAACATTATCTCCATGGTGCAGATTCAATGGTGAAAACAAATCATCATTTTTTGAAATACATCTTCACGCAGCCAGTTATGAATGCTAGGCAAACACGTTGGGTCGAATTCTTAGCCAATTTCCATATGACAATTGAGTATGTTCCTGGTCTTACCAATGTGGTTGCGGATGCTCTCAGTCGTATGCCACCAGCTTCGGTCTTGGCTATTTCTAAAGTTGAAATGGATTTACCTCAAAGTTTCAAGGATCGTTATTCAAAGGATCGTGATTTTGGAAATGCGTTTTGAATTCTCAATTCTCAGAATGCAACTCCTTCCAAATTGCAGATTTATGGAGCATATACATTAGTGGATGGTTTACTATATTATCAGGATCGTATTTATATACCTCATGATACTCATGTTCGAAGAGTCTTGGTGAAAGAACATCACAAGGTCACTTATGTTGCACACCCAGGCATCAACAAGACGTATCTCTTTTGACGACTACATATTATTGGCCTCAAATGAAGCAAGACATACTATTGGCCTCAAATGAAGCAAGATGTTATTAAGTTTGTCAGAGCATGTCTTTCGTGCCAACGTATGAAAGCTAGCAGACAAGTTCCCGCTAGTCTTCTTCAACCACTTCTAGTTCCCAATGAACACTAGAAAAGTATTAGTCTAGATTTTATCACTGCATTGCCACGTTCTTCTAAGAGCAATACACAGATTCTTGTGGTGATTGACAGATTTTCTAAGATGACACATTTCATTCCATGCAAGAAAGCAACCCAGGCTTCAGATATTGCAATATTGTTTATACAGTATATCTTCAAACTTCATGGGTTGCCAAAATCTATAGTTTCTGATCGAGATCCAAAGTTTACAAGACATTTTTGGACTTCGATATTCAAGTCTCTTGGTACAAATTTACTCTTTAGCTCTGCTTATCATCCACAAACAGATGGACAAACGAAACGAGTTAATCAGATTCTAGAAGAAATACTGCATCATTATATTCAATCTCAATTAGTTTCATGGAAAGAATATTTACCTTCGGTGGAATTTGCTTATAATAATTCTTATCATTCAGCTATTGGAATGACACCTTTTCAAGAAGCTTATGGCTATACTCCCCTTGTTCCAGCCAACTTTGTTCTTCAACATGAAGTGGCTTTAGCAGACCAACTCATTCAAGAGATGCAAGCGTCGTCACATTGAATTTCAAGGAGACTTGGTATTATTATATATTGCCCCTCATCGATACAAGACAGTGAAATCAGTCTTTCCAAAGCTTCGCCCAAGATATTATGGACACTTTCGTATTATTAAGAAGAACTCATCTCTCAGTTATAAGTTGAAATTACCGCCTTCTTGTGGTAAAATTCATCCAACTTTCCATATTTCTTGGCTCAAGAAGTTTGTGGACGGTGATTTTCCAGTTTTAGATGTTTTCGATTATGCTCCAGAAATCGAAGATAAACAAATACCCTTAATTCCAGAGACAATTCTTGATGTCAGACAGAAAGAAACACGACATAAGCTCACTACAGAATTTTTGGTTAAATGGAGAGATCTTGATGATTCTGACTCTACTTGGCAAAGTGATGAGACTTACAGGAATATCCAGAACTTCTTCGGGAATTCTTTCAAGGATAACCATCTCTTCTTAGCCGGAGTCTTATTTTAAGTGGGAGGGAATGTCACATGTGACTAACTCTCTTAATCTCTCCCTAATTACTCCTTAATCTCTCATTAACTATAAAGACACCTGTGAAGGGTCACACCCTTGCACATGGGTCACTATCAAAGGACATGCCTATTCATTAAAGACACAACCCTAAGTCCTAAGGACATAACTATTGATTCAAGAGCCACACCCCTTCAAGGGGATGTGCCTCTTCAATTGTACCTTTTCGGCCTCTATTTAAGAAAGGCCCCTATCTCAATGCAATCATTCAGTCTTTTCTTGCAACATTTGTCTTATGTTCATTAATCAAGTCTTAATCATGTTAATTAAGCTATAAAAGCTTTACAAAGGGTATTTCCAAGGAAGAAGCTGTTAAGGTCACAAAGGGTAAGGACAATTCTAGTGGGGAGTGAAGGGCTTGATTCTCTCAAGAAGAGTTCCAAGCCAAGAAGCTCGCTAGGCAATGTTTCAAGTTTAACTCCATTGTGCACATTGAAAAGATTGTCCAAAAAATATGAAAATACAGAAGGCCACTTCAGAACTATAGGACGATTATGGAAGAGATCCCAGTGCCAATCTCTTGGATCTCTTCATTTCTCCGGTTAGTTGCAAACCATCGGTTGCAAGATTGCATTAGGCCGATGTATTCTTCAGGGGAGACTTTGTTGCTGAATCCCAAGAGCCAGGTTAGCAATCCAGAGAACCATTATCAACTTGTAGAAGCAATTTAATTAACACGATCAAATTTAAATTTGGATTGCATAGACAATAGAAACTCCATTCTTGGTCAAGCTCAGGATTCAAATAGTTTGCCTTGTGGATTTTTACTGCTTTTTCATGGGGGGTTTTACAAAAAGCAAAAAAACCTTCCATTAGCAAAGAACAGTACCTCTGAAAATATTAGATGGAGTCTTCAAAAAAAGAAAAGGGGGGGGGGGGGGGGGGTCGTCCCTCCATGGCTTGCACCTCTGGACAGAGGTTACATGGAAAAAATAGCCACATTGGAGCTTGTAATGCCAAGTGACACCATCCAACAAGCAAGGTCCACAGCTCTAAATGCCTAAGGAGCTTCCATCTGTTCCTGCATAGCCCTGAAAACACTTCCATCGGCCACGGGACATGTGAATGAGATCAGTCCAAACCAAACAAATAGACTCTGCCAGAGTGGCAGACCTCTCTATAGTCTCGTGGCACTGGGACCTCCAGGCCTGCCATGCTGCTAGGCTCCTGATCATCTCCCAGCAGGAACCTGAAGTAGCCCAGTTGGTCATGGGCACCTGACTGACCACCTTGATAGTCTTCCACCAATGGGGACAACTGAAATGCCAATCATGTCGTTGTACTCATATCGACAGGCAGGGCCACTCTTCATCGCCCATGTGTTTGACCTTTCTATAGTCTCGTGTGGTATTGGGACCTCCAGTCTGCCATGCTACTCTCCCTGCAGGAATCATGTGGCATGGAAATACCCCACTTGGTCATGGGCGCGGACTGGGCGCTGACTGGCCACCATAACAATATTCACCAATGGGACAACTGAAATGCCAATTATGTCCTTATACTTGTATTGACAGGCAGGGCCACTCTCCATCACCCACGTGTTTACATCCTATGTGATGAAGTACTCACAGGATCCAATGATCCCCGTACAGCAAATTTGTATGATAGATTTCCACAGCCTCACCTTGCACACATATCCCTCTCCCCTCCATATGGGCAATGGTAGCTCGGGAGAACAGATGACCTGCTCCTCTGCGGTTGGAACCCCAGTAATGGAACTGGAGGGAGCCTATACCACAGCATAGCCACACAGCTGTCCCTTTCTTGGCTTACTCAGGGCATCTCAAACGCCGGATCCAGACTCCACATTGTTCCTCACATTCACAGCACTAGCAGGTGCAAGACGTGACAGATCAGACTCCAGCAGCACTAGCAACACCTCTGGAGCAGCCTCCACCGCCCCAAAGTCACCTTCATTCTTTGTTTGTCAGCTCATCGTGGCCTTACAGTTGCAGCATGGCCACAATGGGTGGACCGGCTACTTGCTGGCAATGCAGCACATCAGAAAATGGTCAAAGACTGTAACTTTGGGACATCCCTGCAATGCAGCAAGTTTAGCACAGAATCATTCTCATCCATTCAAATAGGACCACCATAGCAGTCATATTGTGGGGAGCAGTTCCCCACGACAACAGCACAGGCTTGGCAATTCATCTCAATATGCATCAGATCACAGTCATGCAGTTACAATAGATACCCCCAACTCATGAAGACCGGACCACACCTTGAGACTCCCACTGGGAAATGACAAGCAGCTTCACCTGGCAGGTCTGACACCAGCACACTGTTTGGAGACCATAGAGGGGTCATCCACCTGTGACCTCTCCTATGGACTCCTTCGGCCCCTCTTGGATGAACCTCAGCTCTGTGGCCCCTGGTCAGGTTGTTCCACCACCATGCAGGAACACATGGCAGCTTCTTTTTTACACATCCCGACCCTTCTTGTCTGCCATCAAAGATGCATTCTATTGGCCCACACTGGCTTTGACACTCTGATGGCAATGATGCAAAAGAAGTCATAACTATTACATGCAATCTGATCACATAGAATAACTGTGTCCATTCAGCATACTTTATATTGCTGCTAATATTATATCCATGAAAAAAGCACACATGACAACAAGAAAACGCACCTTAGGATCAAAAAGCATCAATGGTTTTGAAAATGGTATTACTGAGACCCAAGTACCAAAACTTGTGATGCTAGATTTTAAGAATCCGTACTAGGTGCAATGATCACAAACTGCAAGATGATTTCAAGTAGACAACAAGCTAGTATCAAGTAGACAACAAGCTAGTATGCTTACTCATTGCAATGAGCTTTCAAATTCCCTGCACTTTTGTCGAATTCTTCTTGATCGCAGTCCATTACAAGCTTTGCTAACTGTTGTGCCTGCAGTGGCATTACAAAGGCATTTAAAGATTCTAACCCTGACAAGCAACACAAGTTAAGAAGCCGAAACATGGTCCTTTGATGGACCATAAGCTAGTACATGGGAAAATCATGAACTACAACATTAGAAAACTAAGCATGTACGCATACAGTTGACGCAGCTTTTAACACTATACCTGCTGCAAAAGGCTTTTTCTCAGCACAACCTCCTCATGTATCTTCGTGCAAAACTCCCAAGAGTAGATCTGTTTCAAGTGGAAATAGTTGGTCCTAAAGCTCATCCTAAAGGCAACTTTACAGAAAGCATCTCAGCACCAACTTATTCTTGTACCTTATAAGAGCTACTGAACGTAACCCGCAACCTGCCATACCGCACCACCTACATCAGTTCCACATGCTCAGCTATGATTAGCCATGTTTAAGAGGGTGACCCAAAAGATTTTGGTAATGCTTACAGCTCTCGAATCCACTAACAAGTACAGCAAAGCTGCTTACTCTCAGCTCCGGGAAGATGGACTCGTGCACCGCCCTTGGGAACTCTAGTACCAGCCTTCCATTGGGCAGCTTATATCTTCTGCTCCAAGCATACAATGACTCATATTAGTCCCACTATTCTAAGTGAAAAATGTGTGTGCATGCCCACACTAAAGGGCAGCAGCTGAATACAAAATGTGTGTGCATGCACATGCCCACACTAAAGGGCAGCAGCTGAATACAAAAAAGATGTATAGGCTATACACACTGATCAAAGTCAATAATTCATAGAATTGAGCATACTTACTCTTCCGCCATGTCCAAGAACAAGAGTTCATCCACTAATCCACTGGCATACTTAATCTTGAAAAGCCTTGGGAGAACATCCGTGCTTGATTCTGCTAAAACATTCACATTCAGTGTATATAAGAACGACAAATTGACATTGTAGGATTGGCATTGAAGGTCATGCTATCAATCAAGCAAAGTGTGTCTGAATAAATTATACAAGATGATTATAAAATCCTGAACACCATATCAATCAATCATAATGCGATGCACTTACCGAATCCCCGCCCTGGATGCACACCACACAGGTTGCAAAACCAGTAATCCTGTAGCCAAAAACAAGGTAAAGCAGTCATAAAAGCACCAAATATATAACCATGATTGTCAACAGTAAGAAACGCACCTTTTGGAATACTACATAGCAATAAATCTAAGGATTTCTGGTCAAGGTTTCAAAGTATAAGTATTAGAACACAATAAAACAAAAATCCGGATTTCTTGTCAAAATTTCCGGGAAGAACATCAGCATGACCCCTTCCAGACTCCATGATTTGGATAGCCCATTGAGGCACTCTACAACATACCAAACTATCCCATACCTGATATCATGGTGCTCTAGCGCAAAAATGGTTCTTTCAAATATTTTGAAGCACAATAATGAGAATGGGAAGATAATGGGAAGAGACAAAAGAAAATTGATAGCAAAAGACTAGATCCTCTCAATCTAAACTACTGTATAATGTTGAACTGAATTAAGCTTGTAAAGTTACAATGAAAATTCTGTTGAATCTGCTAGAACTGCTTACTGACTTTACTATGGATGGAACAAGAGACCCTTCTGTAGTCCTCTCCCAACTGATGAATATAGTGCAATAGGAAGCCCTAAACTGATCTGCTTTAATTGCTGCTACTCGTGCTAAATCTGCTGTTCCTTGAGTTGGCTCTAATACTCTTCAAGTTTGATCCTCTCTCCCTTGACTGGCTATTCCAAAAGACTAATGTACCTTGTGTTGATTTGTATTAGTTGCCTTAATTTGTTGTAACATGTGGAAGCTTCGGAGAAGATCGGTAACTTCAATGCTCAGAAATCAGCACTCTTTTCGTGATGGAATTAACGCACAAAAACTGAATGAAGATGTGCAGAGAGAGAGAAGGAGAGATGGAGAGGACACAGTATTGGGTCCCAAATACCCTCTGTAGGGCCCCCACCACGGATGGTGTATTTGCTTTATTAGAATGATGTAAATCTGAAAAGAAAATATAGAAATCTTGACCTTTCTTGGCTGAGAAAACTTTGCCCTTGACCTGTAGTCCTTCACCCCTTTGCGTTAGCAACTCCTTGGCTGTCTAGGCCCTTATTTGCTTGAGCACTTGGTGAAAAATGAGATGAAACAATGGGATTGTGGGCTCCCTATTTATACTACTCCATAAAGGGCAATCGGCCAGCTTTAAATCCAGGTGGCCAGCAATATTCTGTCCCACGACTGTAAATTCAGCATTAAATGCTGGAAAAATCCAATTAAATGCTGCGCACTCTCTCATGGCTGGCTGGGCATTAGGCACCTGTGCAAAGAGGGGCTGGGCACTATTTCTAGGCTGTTTGGGGACTGGGCCAAACTTGCCCTTACAGCCATAACTAGGCTGTATAGCCTGTATGCTTCCCTTAGCCTGCTCCTAGGTCTATCCTGCAGCCACTATATGGCTGGTGGGTTCAGCCACGGCCTTCCTGGCCCTCATGGGGATGGTTTCACACCATCCCCATGCCCACACTAAGACTTGGGGTAGCCCTATGGGCTGGCCCCTTGTTCTAAACGCAAACCCTAACTATCTACACAATGATCTGGCATCCGGTACCATACCAGATACACAGAATCACTGACATCATTCCAGAGGGAGAATCAAAGCGCGGACTGGCACTGTTTCATGTGCAGGACAGTGCACACCTGACCTTGGACTCCTGTGCGCAGGACAATGCACACCTGACCTCGGACAACTGAGATGGATCCCTGGCTGACTCGTCCTGGATTGGGCTCACATGGGACCAGTTCACCATCCCAGGTCCTGCACCTTCTGTACAGATATGTCTACGTGGCATCCAAGTGCGGGGTGCTTCTGCTTAACTTGACGGAAGCTACATAGCCTCCAAATAATCCGTCAATAACGCTGGATAGTCTTCGAAAAACTCTTTGTCAAGCCATACCGCTTCGTGGGTCCCTCGATCCTGAAACTTCGTGAGGAACTGTCTTAGTCTTCGGCCTGAGCCATGCTTGAAACGGTGCAGAAGGATCTGTTCTGGAACCATAACTTCTGCTTCATCAACAATATCTGGTTCCGCTTCGTCTTTGACTTCTGAAGGGATAGGACCTGCATATGGCTTTAACCAACTGACGTGAAACACATCCCGAATTCCATAGCTTCTTTCCAGGTCCAAGCTTGAAATGTAAACAGTGGACTTCACCATTAAAGTCCACCGTATCAAGCCAAGCTTGTGGGACTGGGGGCCCTAGTTGCGGTAGTGGATGTAGATGACATTCTTCTTGAAGATCTAGAAGCGGTTGTGCTTCTCTGAGTAAAAGTGGATGTAGATGACGTTCTTCTTGAAGATCTGGAAGCAGTTGTGCTTCTCTGAGTAAAAGTGGAGATTAACAAGTAAGCCAACACATGGTAGCAACAATCTGCAAGAGAACACGTAGAACAAGAGAACACTACACATGGTATGTGATCCTGTAATCCGGTTCCTCCCTCCTGCTACTTGCTCCTATATTTAAGCATAAAAGCTTACCAATAGCAAGTAGAGTCGATGACAGCAGAAGTCTTCGCGATGGAAGTCCTTGGAGTGTTGAGATCTTCGATTTGTCGCCTTTCTTCGCGACAAAAGTCTTCAAGAGGATGAAGGGAACCTTGGGAAAGCTTCCCCTATGGTTCAACTTGAGAAAGGAGGGCTGAAATTAGGGTTTTCAACAAAAAGACCAGAAATTACAGCAATAAAGAGAGCTGTTTTGCTGAATTTTAGTCATTGGGAGTGTGTAGGAGAGTGATTAGCATCTGGAAACACTCTTGGAAGCTTGAAAAACACATTAGCAAGCTTGGAAATGGAGTTGGGAAGGAGAATGTGCAAAAAATGCAACCCAACAGCCCTCATGAAGGAGGCGCCAATCTCTAGAGAGAGGAGTGAGGTGGTGAGTTATCCAGTGTAGGTAGCAAGCAGGTGCTTTGTGGAGCAAGCTAGAGTGGACACGTGGCTGGTTACTCCCTTTGTACAAAGAGGATAAGGTATGGGCGGTGGACATTGGGTTATGTCCACCTCGGGACATCAGTGTGTGTGAACACCGGGCTGGTCATAATTTATAACTGAGTTTTCCAATTGGGTGGCCAAATGGTGACAGGTTTGCCAAGGACAATTACATTTGACAAAGATTCAAAGTTTACTTCACATTTCTGGAGAGTATTATTCAACAACTTTGGGACCAAGTTACAATTGTCCAATGCATTCCATCCTCACACAAATGGCCAAATAAGTCGTATTGCCATAATCAATAGTCGAAGTGGGAGCATTATCTTCCTTCGGTACAGGAAACCTGAACGATACATAAGACACATCCAGTATTGATCGGGCTCCTTATGAGGTAGCATTTAGCCACCATTTCTAATCACTTCTTACGAGGATAGTGTCACCTTCCTTAGGACCAAGAAGACCACAAACATTTTGGGAAGCCATTGAGTTAGTAAAGGAGCGCCTCGCCAAAGTTCAAGAGTCATAAACTATGCAAGCCAACAAATCTAGATAAGAAGTCAACTACAAAGAAGGGAATTGGGCTTATCTCCCGATCATGAAGCAAAGATTGAAGCAAGTGGACAAGCATTGTCCCAAGCTCTTGTTTCGAAGCTTTGGCCCTTTCCAATCATCCAAAAGCTTAGTGATGTCTCCATGAAGCTAAAGCTAACAGACAGTTCGACTATGCATAATTTCTTCCATGTTTCTTGGTTGAAGCCATGTTTTGTACCAGCTTTATAGGTGGTCTCAGATGAGCAATAGCCTGAGATGGCTAACGAAGTTGAAGTCATCGAACCCTTGCAAATTCTCCTCCACAAATGGAAGCATGGTTCTGGTCCCAAACAAAGACAGTTCTACATGAAGTTCAAGGACTAAGGCACTAATGAAACTATATGCCTAGATGAAGAATTCTTCCAAGAGTACCTGCAGATATTGTCGCCCTACTTGGAAGCCATGGACCTGCCACCAAGCTAAGCAAGAGAGAATGTCACATGCACCCTCCACTATGGTACTATGTGACACTAACTCAGCATTTCATGTAACATTATACAACATTAATATCCTTTTTAGGATTATTTGTCGTGAGCCATGGCTCCACAGTCCACTGTGAGCCCCAATCCCGGACATGTCAGGCACGAGCTACATAGGTCATTCTCCCAACCTTAGGTGTCAGGTTAATCCTTCAACCCACTTGGAGAACATAAGCATTTAAGTCACTTGAGGATAGTGCATGTAGGGGTCAATCCTATAGTTGTGCATGTAGATGCATATAAAAGCATCATGTAGAGGCATGTGCACATGGACCAGTCCATAAGGCACCCCATGATGGGGGTTGCCTTGTATATGGTGTTAAGACACCATATATCACCCCTAGGCATGCTGTCAACAGCCTATTATGGCTCAGATCCTAGCATGGCAGCTCATATGCCACCCCATGATGGGGGTTGCCTTGTATATGGTGTTAAGACACCATATATCACCCCTAGGCAATGCTGTCAACAGCCTATTATGGCTCAAATCCTAGCATGGCAGCCCATATGCCACTCGACCAACCTATTTGAGGTCGGGCAACAATCCCAAGCCCTCACGTGTGAAGCATAGCATTTAATGTTGCATTTTCCTATCAATATAAGCCGACAACATGTTTTCACCAACCAACAGCAAAATCTCATATATAAGTAGTCCATAGATCACTGCATAAATCACATTGATTCACAAGTATTCAACAAGCAAATAAAGAGAACATGTGTGCTTGAGATCCCTCATGGTCCTTCTGAGGGGTCCTTGAGGCATACAATCAGCCTTAAGGACTCCGTGCTTCGATCCAATGTAGCATGGAATATCCTCTAATCTTCACTTAGCATATGTGTATATCCTCAACAGTTCTCGATTTGCTTAAGTGGCTTCATAGAATCTTCTACAATGCTATTGATTCAACATATGGTTTAGCCTGCGTTTGGTCTTCCTCGTCCTTGCCTTTGGCAGTCCACAATCATCATTCTCATCATTGTATAACGTTTTCCAAAGTAATACAAGCAAATACTCCTGATTGCAAGGAGGGAAGGGGGGGGGGGTTCTTTCAATGGGTAATTGGGACCCAATCTCATGTCGACTTTCATCTTCTCTTTCTACTCTTCTCTCTTAAACAGATTTAAAGAAGTCTTTGTTGTGTGTTACGACAGTCAACCTATTGCATGCTACACTCATATTGTGTCAAGGATAAATCTACGCTCATGGATTTTCATGCCAATTTTCCTGGTCAAGGATAAATCACATGGCTCTAGTTTCATATGCCAGTTATGGGGTCCCAAGGGTAGAGACAAACCAAGGATTTTAGGTCACACAAACAAAAGAAAAACAACACACATAATGGACTTTGAAAAACCCAATCATCCATGCAATAGTTGGCCCGTCGCCTTCACTAGCTTCTTCCTTAGTAGTTTACGATGGTGTTATTCATTGAGATTCAGTCCCTCATGGAATGATGTCTGTGTGGAAGGCTCTTCAACAATGGTTGTACCACCATTGGAGGAAGAAGCTATACTAGCAGTGCTCTTCACCAATCCCCACAGATTTTCTTTCATCAAAAGAAACTTTATCTTCATTTGCCACGCGTGGAAACTTGGCCATTAAACTTGTCTATGAACAAGTGAGAGCTCATAGTTGCAGAGAAAATAAGAGATTTCCAATTCATGCCCCAAAAAAATTAGGGTTTCGA
Source organism: Cibotium barometz (assembly GCF_041138505.1). NCBI lineage: Eukaryota > Viridiplantae > Streptophyta > Polypodiopsida > Cyatheales > Cibotiaceae > Cibotium > Cibotium barometz. Next base: position 18,743,059 of record NC_141104.1, read on the forward strand.
AGAAATTAGGGCTTTTTGGAAATGATGCTATTGAAAGCTGTAGCAACACTTAAATAATTGAAGTATGCCCTCAATTTTGGAAAATGATGGGGGATTCATTATTTTCTTCAGGATCGTGGGCTTCATCGATAGTATCTTCCTTGAAAAATATGCATAAGCTCCAAGTCACATTTGCTTGGAAACGACAACGCACAAGGATATTCATCCACACCAAGGGGAGACTCTTCTTCCTCAACTTCTAGTCCTTTTTTATTTGAATCAAGGGTTCTTTGCCCGCTTTCATCCTCCATAGCTTCATATGAGTGATCCTGGATGCCAATATTCTATGGGACAGCTCCAGATTTCATCAGGTAGGTAGCATGTAGAGACAGGCTCTCACAAGGACTCAGAGAGAAACATGGTTTATACCATTGTTAAGGTGCTAAAACTGTCTGTTCAGGGAGGGATTTGGTCTTCTCACCAAAGTCATCCAATATGGACCAAAGATGTGTGGCTCTCTACTTGCATTAGGTTCATAATGCATGGAGAGGGACCCTTGAAAGAGCCAGAAAGACGCTAACCAAACGCTTCTTACAGTCCACTATTTACGTACTTTGAGATTAATGAAAGTCATCCCTCAGGCAGGCACAGGTCAAGGCATCAGATTACCATCAAAGTCAATAGCTTGACCTGGCACAAATGTGTCAGACCTAGAGTAAGCAAGCAAGAACCAGTCCAGCTGGCTTGGACATAAAGCTGCAAATTATTGAGCTGATTCAGAATTCACCCAGATTGCAAGGCAATGAGGCATTGAGGAGGCACTCTATCGACTGAGGCAGAAAAGCTTGAACAATATACCCGTGACCACAACGGAGAACAGTGGACGATAATTGTGTCTAGATACCTTGCAAAATCCATTGAGATAAAGGAGGCTGATTGGAGATGAATAACCAGAAGCACACAAGAAAAATGATTGGCGAGGCATATAAAGTCAGAGTTCCAGAACGTAAGTGAAGGAGACTGTCCTGTGAAGATCATAAGGTCGCTACCATCAACAAAGAGTGGATGTTTGAACTCTAAGCAAGCTAAAGCGATATTCAAGCACCCACTTAGAACTTAAATTTACATGCAGTAGCACAGTTACCAACCATTGGGAAAAGGCCCTGCGCATGCCTGCCCATGGGCGATGAATTGTAGCTCGACAAACACCATCTCTTTGTTGCTCCCGGGACGAAGAAATCTTTGACAAGGTTTCTCCAGAATAGTATGTCATTGTTCTGTTTCAGCCACGTGTTTGTCAAGAGTCATTTCCATTAACACTATTGAAGAGAGAGACAAGAAAAAAAAAGTTCTTTTATGTGAAAGATGCTAGGTAAATGTGTATGCATGTGTATTGTATGTGTGCGCGCCCTTGTTTTTGTATGTATGGATATATGCATGTATGTTTTTGAGGAACTCTGGTATGGGTCTTTTTCAGACTCGTCATTGTTCAGTGCATATTTCTTCTTGGGTTTTCACCTCGCACTAAGGTTTCTCCCTAGTAATATATCATTACTTTTTTTAAAAAAAATTAAAGTATGTATTGCAAATATGTATGTATGTTTGTACATATGTATGTATGCATGTATTTATGTAAGTTATTTCCTAAACTTAACAAAAACCAAGTGCAATCTTAACTCCATAAGAGTCTACTCAAAAAGCTCCAAATCATCGACTCCATCATGCATAGCATAAACTACGTGCTATGCCCTTCCTCACTTACATCATTAGCACCCAAGTGTTATATATGTATGTTTGTGTATATATGTTGTGTGTATGTGTGTATATGTATGCATGCATGCAAGTATGCAGCAATGTATGTTCTTTGTATGTGTATGTTATGTCACATTATGTATGCGCATGCACAATTGCACATGTTGTATGTATATATTTACTTATGGCATAGGCTAGGAGAGGTTTTGGAGTGGCAAACCTCTCCTTTTACCACTAGGTCACATGCCAGTAGTAGGGAATATCTATATATTTATATTGTCATTCATATCTTTTATTCTACTTTATTGCCCTTGCCTGTTTCTTTTTCTTTCTTTCTTTTTTGTTTAAGGGAGAACAAAGCTACCAAATCACTTACACTCATGCACAAAGAGGGATATGTACATCTGGGTAACCATGGGAAGTTGGGCAAACAAAACTACCAAATCACTTACACTCACACGCAGAGAGAGGGATATGTACATCTGGGTAACCATGGGAAGTTGGGCAGGGTTCGAACAAACAACACACTCAATACACCACTACACACACTCAGTCGAACCACTACACACCACCTTGCAACAACTTACAGTAGGTCTCTTCTGTTGTTCTTGAATGTACCGCATAAGGACCTGGATGCAACGAGCTGCAATCTCTCCAGGCATCTGGTTCCTAACATTTCCTTCAATGCCATTTCCAAAGCCCAGGGAAGCCCCACGCTGCAAGACCTGCTGACCTCCAGCCTTCAACCCCTGAAACATTGGGTTGAGCAGCCTTGGTTGCATCTGGGCAATTATCTGTTGCGCCCCATTCAAATGGAGATTATGAGTGCTGCCAGGATGCACCTGGTTTGCTGCAGATTGGATGGAATGGAAAGAACTCTGTTGGTTGGCATGTAGCAGTTGGTTGGCATGTAGCAGTGGCTGCTGAGACCCAACTTGCAATTGTCGAGCTTGATACACTGCTTGCTGATTTATGGCAGCTTGCTGATTAGCTGCTTGGACTTGCACTTGAGCTTGGGCTTGGGCTTGGGCTTGGGCTTGGGAAAGGGACTGACGCTGGGCAGAAGACTGCGATTGAAGAAGCACCGACAGCGGATGATTGTTCGACTGTTCCACGAAATGCAAAGCACAGTATCAGAAGCTTTCCTCTCACCAAAACTGCTAAAAAAAAGCTTTAGGCATATGTTACAAGCCCACACAAAAACTAGGTTTAAACCTTGATAAGCAGGGCAATCTCTGTACCATGAGAGAAATTACGATCAACTATCAGATGATACAGAAACTTTGCCAAATTTAATTGGAAAAGGAACACTGCTTGTACCGTACTAACGTGTGATTGCAAAGAGCTAAGTTGATCAGGCGCCCCTTGAGCTTGAAGCACTGACTGTTGAGCAGAGATGGTTGCAGTGTGGGAAGGAAGGTTGATGTACTGATTTGACAGTTGATTTTGCAAAGAGGATTGAGGCAACTTCCCTTGCATTTGTAGACCTAAGCTTCTCACAGCCTGCAAACCCTGATCAGTCTGCTGTCCTAGTTGTGTACCGGGTGCAAGTTTCCTCGAGGCATTTTCTCCGTTCCCTGCTTGGAAAAGAGCTTCCGGATTCAGGACTTGATAGTTGGCAACAGAATTATTGCCTTCCCCACCTTGATATACAGAGATCTGTGCAGGACCCTGCTGCCCTTGCATGGTTTGAAGGCCAGCAAGTTTGAGGGCACTTCCAAGAACTGCTTGCTGGCTATGGCGTTCCAATC